>NC_041383.1:157159562-157360040 GCF_002162155.2 Triticum dicoccoides | reverse complement strand
AGCCGCGCCGGGGCCAGAAGGGGCCGCGCCGGGGGCTGCACCGGGTCCGTGTCTGAGATCGCCGAGTCCTCTGCAGGAGATGGTACCTGGTGAAAAGGAAAACTGCGCTCATCAAAGTACACGTGTCGAGAGGTGTAGACACGGTGGGAGACGGGGTTGTAGCACCGGTAACCTTTGGTGTTGGGAGGGTAGCCTAGGAAGATACATGCTACAGAGCGAGGAGCAAGTTTGTGTGGTGTAGTGGAAGTGGTGCTAGGATAACACAAACATCCGAAGATGCGAAGACCATCATAGGATGGGGGAGAACCGAAGAGAAGTTGGTGTGGGGTGAAGTTCCAGCGAGGACGACACGGTCTAATGTTAACTAGGAGAGTGGCAGTGGCGAGGGCATCGGGCCAGAACCGAGGGGGCACGTTGGAGTGAAACAACAATGTGCAGACACATTCGTTAAGAGTGCAAAGAATCCGCTCGGCACGACTGTTCTGCTGGGATGTGTATGGACATGTCAGGTGGAAAGTAGTGCGTGGCGGCGTTGTCAAACTCTTTTCCGTTGTCAGTTTGAAGGGCGAGAATAGGGCGCCCGAACTGGGTGGTGATGTAGGAGTAAAAGGCCGTGAGAGTGGAAAGAACATCGGACTTGCGGCGAAGTGGAAACGTCCACACAAAGTGAGAATAATCATCAAGTAAAATAAGATAATATGTGAAGGCCGTGTTGCTCGCAACAGGAGATGTCCAAACATCACTATGGATTAACTAAAACGGAAAAGATGAAATAGTGTTTGACTCGCTAAACGGTCGATGAACATGTTTGCCAAGACGACAAGCATGACAAGTGTGCTCGTCGAACTTATTACATGAAAATGAAAAACTCTTGAGAATCTGGCGAAGGATGGTGGAGTTGGGATGACCCAGGAGTGCATGCCAGAGGTCGACACCGGCGGCGAGAGTGACTGGGGCGGTGGCGGTGGAGGTGGAGGCGGAGTGCACCGGATACAGATCGTCGGGGCTGTCACATCGCTGGAGCACCATCCGTGTACGAGCGTCCTTCACATAGAAACCAAGACCATCAAATTCAATGGTGAGAGGATTGTCATGTGCAAGACGACGAACATAAACAAGATTTTTCACTAGGTTAGGTGAGACAAGAACATTAGACATGTTAATAGGCATAGAAGTAGACGGAAAGAAACTATGACCAACATGTGTAATGGGTACAGATGAACCATCACCAAAGGTGATACGGTTCGAAGTGGTGACCGGGAAGGAGGAGACAAGGTTACCGGGGTGCGACGTCATGTGGGCGGTAGCGCTCGTGTCCATGTACCAATCACCGCCACCTCCATAGTTGGAGAGAGACGGTGCCGAGTGCAGCGCGGCGAGGAGGGCGGGGTCCCACGGAGCCGGCGGAAGGGGGTAGCCGCCGGTCTGAAGTGGCATGGGGGGCGGCACGTAGCCGCCCTGCGGCGGGTGGCCGACCGGAGCGGGCGCCAGTGGGTAGCCGGCACCGCCCGCCTGGTACGGGGCCACGGCGTAGCCGGTGCCTCCTTCCTGGTACGGGGTGGCTGCGTAGTGCGCCTGAGGGCCGGTGGGGTGGGGGCCGAGGATGCTCGCGGCCCGCGGCACCGGCATGTGGTATGCATGGACCACCCCGGTCCATGGGTTGGTGCTGACCGACCAAGGCAGGGGGGTATGATGATGTTGAGCCTCCCCATACCCCGGTTGATGCTGCTGCTGTTGGGGCTGGCCCCCGCCCCCGCCCCCGCGGCGCTTGTTGCGGCGACCGCCGCCCCTGCCCTGCTGTTGCGGAGCGGGAGGTGCGGGTGGGGCAGGCGGGAGGGGGTAGTACCCCGGTGGCGCCGGCGGGCGTGGTGGAGGTGGTGCGGGCTGCGGATGCCCACGAGACGTCCCGGAGGCGAGGGCGGTGTGATGGATGCGAGCCTTGACCTTCTTCATCCGGCTTTCCTCCAAGCGTAAATACGCGGTGACGGACTGGAAGGTTGGGTTCGGCAGCAGGGAGAGGTTCGAGGCCACGTTGCCGAAATCCTCATTGAGGCCGGCGGTGAGGGTGCTAAGCATGAGCTTGTTCGATACCTTGGTGCCAATGTCGCGAAGCTGGTCGGCGAGGCGCTTGAGGCACATGCAGTAGTCATCAATGGAGGAGTCATCTTGGTGGCACCCAAAAAATTCCTGCTGCAAAAACACAAGACGTTGGAGCTTGTTATCCGTGAAGAGATTGTTGATCTTGGTCCATACGGCACACGCATCGTCATCCTCCGAGACGACCGTGTGGAAGATGTCCGGTGAGATGGTGAGATAGAACCACCGGATGAGAGAGGCCTCAATGGCCGCCCAATCCGGATCGCCCGCCATGAGGTCGGCATCGACGCTCCCGTCGACGTGCTCGAGGAGGTAGTACTCGCGGAAGAGGAGGTTGAAGTAGGTCTTCCATGTGTAGTACGAAGAGTTGGACTGGTCGAGCTTGATGGGGACGCGGGTGTGGATGTCGAGATCGTGAACGGCGGTGGCATTGGGGGCGGGTCCGGCGAAGGGGTTGGAGTTGCTGGAGAGGGGGACGCCATGGGAACTGTGGCGCTGGGAGGTGGCGGCGGCTCGGATGGGTTAGGGTAGGGTGGAGGAGTGCGGCGGCTAGGGGGAAGGGGCAGCAGTGGCCGGGAAGAGGGGTGGCAGCTGCGGTGTAGAGGAGGGCGCGGGGGCGGTGTACAGCGGCGGCGGCGCAGCAAGGTGCGGTGGCGGCGGCTGTAGGGCGGCGGCGGCAGGGTTTAGGCGGAAGCGAGGAAAGAGATCGGCGTGCTATCTGATACCATGTTAGTTGGAAAGGAGGGATTGCATGCATCGATAATTCATTGATCGTGTGCATGACGCACATATATAGGTACAAGGTGGACCGGCCTCTACTTGTCTCCCAAGATGTACAAATATATGAGGGGGAGAGAGAGAGATACAACGGTATAAATACAGACCCAAGTCCTATACACATGCAGTAGACAACGTACGCTCAACACCTCCATTTTGGTTTGTCTTGGGTGGTTCTCTATGTGAGGACCTGGAGCTTTTCCATAGCTTCAAAACGAGCCCAAGATCATCAAAATCGGAGTCCGGATGTGAAAGTTATGCATGTTTTACTTTTGGGGCGGCTGCAGTTTTTGTGTTAGCCGAATGTCCGGGATTTTCCCCGGATGTCCGGCCACTGCTATCCAGAGGGCATCTGATTTGTGTGAAATCGCCAAATGTCCGGCCCGTGGCCCAGATGTCCGGCCATAGATGTCCAGAAACCTTACCGAAATGCTGTTTGTATACGCCGGATGTCCTGCCCTTGGCCGGATGTCCGGGGCCCCAAGTTTGGCCAGATGTCCGGGGCCCCAAGTTTGGCCAGATGTCTGGGCCCTGTAACCTGTTTTTCTGCGTACATGTGTGCACACTTCACAGTGCCCGGATGTCCGGCCCCAGGCCCGGATGTCCGGCCCGACACAGCCACTTACACTCCAACGGCCATATTTGCACTACTACTATATATAACCTTCTTCCACCCCGGGAGAAGGTTGAGCAACACATTCATATGAACCCTAGAACACAAAAAGGCCCCCTCTCACTTCTCCTACACCAAATCTTAGATCCCGGAGAGACTCGTGAGAGTTCTTGAGAGATTTTCCAATCAAGTGATAGATCCACTCCCTCTCCCTCTTGTGACCAAAGGAATTCGTGATTTGAGAAAGTCTTGAGCATTTCCCCCTTGATATTGTTACTCTTGGAGGTTGGAGACTCCTAGGCGGTAGGAGTGCTCCGGTGAGGAATCAACTTGTGATTTGCCCCCGGAAAGTTTGTGAAGGTTTGGAGGCCGCCTCAAGGTCTACCACTAGTGGTTGAGAAACGCCTTCGTGGTGTTGTCTCAAAGGGAGAATAGGGTGAGCCTTCGTGGCATTGGTGTGCCTTCGTGGTAACATCCACCTCTCTAACGGTGACTAGCTTCCCTCCAAGGAAGTGAACATCAGGATACATCCTCGTCTCCGTGTCTTCGGTTATCTCTAACCCTAGCCACTACTTGTGGTTTACTTTGGTCTCTTGACCTTGCATTCACTATATATTGTTGTCCTCATTATATTGTGTTGGCTATTTCCTTGAAGAGATTATTTAGGCCTACACTTTATAT
The DNA here is from genome assembly GCF_002162155.2 of Triticum dicoccoides. Taxonomy (NCBI): domain Eukaryota; kingdom Viridiplantae; phylum Streptophyta; class Magnoliopsida; order Poales; family Poaceae; genus Triticum; species Triticum dicoccoides. The sequence goes on along the minus strand of NC_041383.1, from coordinate 157,355,872 downwards.
CCCGCAATTCATACTTGCTACTATTGATATATCTTGTGTTTAGTGTGAATTGCTAACTTGTGTCATACACTTTCATATCTTGTCATATTGCTCAAGTAAGTTTGTGTAACTTACTTGTTCTTGTTAGTATCCTTGTTGTGCTCATCTTATTTATAATAAGTTGTTGGTGCACTTAGTTGAGCCTAGTGTATTTAGGATTTGTGCTTGAAAAGTATCCTCTTAGTTTATTTCTGCATTAAGATTAAGCCAAATCCATAGAAGTTTTGAAAACGCCTATTCACCCCCTCTAGGCGACATCGTGGTCCTTTCAGAGGCGTAGGATGAAGATGGTCTCTCTCAAACAACCCTGCAACCAAATAACAAAGAGTATCTTGTGTCCCCAACACACCCAATACAATGGTAAATTGTATAGGTGCACTAGTTCGATGAAGAGATGGTGATACAAGTGCAATATGGATAGTAGATATGGGTATTTGTAATCTGAAATTATAAAAACAGCAAGATAGCAAGCGATAAAAGTGAGCGTAAACGGTATTGCAATGGTAGGAAACAAGGCCTAAGGTTCATACTTTCACTAGTGCAAGTTCTCTCAACAATAATAACATAATTGGATCATATAACTATCCCTCAACATGCAACAAAGAGTCACTCCAAAGCCACTAATAGCGGAGAACGAACGAAGAGATTATGGTAGGGTACGAAACCACCTCAAAGTTATCTTTTCTGATCTATCTATTCAAGAGTCCGTAGTAAAATAAGATGAAGCTATTCTTTATGTTTGATCTATCATAGAGTTCATACTAGAATAACACCTTAAGACACAAACAACCAAAACCCTAATGTCACCTAGATACTCCATTGTCACCTCAAGTATCCACGGGCATGATTATATGATATGCATCACACAATCTCAGATTCATCTATTCAACCAACACAAAGTACTTCAAAGAGTGCCCCAAAGTTTCTACCAGAGAGTCAAGACGAAAACGTGTGCCAACCCCTATGCATAGGTTCATGGGCGGAACCCGCAAGTTGATCACCAAAACATACATCAAGTGGATCACGTGAATATCCCATTGTCACCACAGATAAGCATGGCAAGACATACATCAAGTGTTCTCAAATCCTTAAAGACTCAATCCGATAAGATAACTTCAAAGGGAAAACTCAATCCATTACAAGAGAGTAGAGGGGGAGAAACATCATAAGATCCAACTATAATAGCAAAGCTCGCGATACATCAAACACATAGCTACTGGTACATACCCTCAGCCCCGAGGGTGAACTACTCCCTCCTCGTCATGGAGAGCGCCAGGATGATGAAGATGGCCACCGGTGAGGGATCCCCCCTCCGGCAGGGTGCCGGAACAGGGTCCCAATTGGTTTTTTGGTGGCTACAGAAACTTGCGGCGGCGGAACTCCCTACCTATCTTCCATTTCAATGTTTTCGGGGTATATGGAGATATATAGGTGAAAGAAGTCTGTCGGGGGACGCTCGAGGGGCCCACGAGACAAGGGGCGCGCCCAGTAGGGGGGGCGCCCCCACCCTCGTGGCCTCCTCGAAGCTTCCCTGGCTTGTACTCCAAGTTCCCTAGATTGCTTCTGTTCCAAAAATAAGTTTCCCGAAGGTTTCATTCCGTTTGGACTTCGTTTGATATTCCTTTTCTTCGAAACACTGAAATAGGCAAGAAAACAACAATATGGGCTAGGCCTCCGGTTAGTAGGTTAGTCCCAAAAGTAATATAAAAGTGTATAATAAAGCCCATAATCATCCAAAACTGATAATATAATAGCATGAATGCTTCATAAATTATAGATACGTTGGAGACATATCAGAGGACAAAGCCAGTGATGAACCCAGAAAACACGGTGAAAAGAAACCAAGACGAATAAAAAAAGTTCCAACATAATTATACATAGACTCAGCATAAAAGATAACATCATGATAGGTTCACTACCCTCATACATGAAACTAAACATCATGACACATACGACTACATCCATACATCATACTCATGATGAAGATGGTACTCTTGCGATCTACTGCTCGGCTGGTGCTGCTGCATGCTCCTCTCCTGAACCAGACTCAGACCCTGAACTGATAATGGAGACCTCCGGATTAAAAGAAATGTGACAATGCTGCCTCGAGGACTCTCCCTCAGGGCCAGGTGCGGGATGAGATCTAAGCATGGGAGATGCAGGAGTAGCGACAAGGGAAGACCACGCAACATGAGCATTGCGAGGAGTCAATGCCAAAGGGTTGGTGGTACCCTGGGTGGTCGCCGGGGTACTAGAAGTGAGAGGAACGTATGGAGTGAAACCGACAGTGGGTAGAGGGTTCCTATTCTGAGCTGCGGCAAGGGCTGTCTGAGCTCGGGTTAGCTCTCGAGCTAACTCATAGATCAAGAGATAAGTGGTAGTGATATAGCGAGAAAGGTGGCTAGAAGGACGATTGCACGCTGGATCAATAAGAGGGAAGCGAATACACCCATTCTCGTGCACAGATGGGTAGTAATAAAAACCTGGGTGGGTGTGCATGCGAACCTCATTGTAGCGCAAGTCTACAAGAGCCTCGATAGCAGCAAACTGGACCGTCTGAGATGGCGTAGAAGCGAAACCACCCTTAGAGGAACGAGTGTAAGCGCCGAAAGGGGAACTGTGGTGTAGAGTGACCTCAGCGTAATACTCATACAACGAACCGACCAACTGCTCCCGATACACCTCATACACTGGATCAGCACCCTCTGGATAGAGTCGTCGCCACACGTTCTAAAGCAAGTGCGACAATGTGTAGGGAGCTAGATCTAGATGGTACAAGATCGGAACTAGTGCCATCTACACTCACAATCACCAAAGGATTAGTAATAACAACAAATAAACACGCATGCAATGCAGCAACCAATTTCTATAACTACTGGCACTCAAACGCAACTAGCTACCGTCTTACGAACGCACTAACGGTCTAGCGTGTCCTACAATTAGCGCGGCTTTGATACCAAGCGTTGTGGCACCCCGACTCAGAGCAACCGGCTTACCTTGCATTGCCAGCCCAGAGATCAAGTCTTCTGGAACAACCGCTTTATTGATGCTAGCAGATACATAAGTTTGATATTACATCAAGATAAGAGGCCAAGCGGCACACATGGTGTAGCTGAATAGTATATACATTATTTAATGAACATGAAAGGGCCTCGATCATATCAACTACACGGCAGCGGAATAACAACGAAGTGGAACTCCCTAATACAAGGACACCGACATGGACAAGATGCTAGACGCGGGACGCTCTTCGATCCGATCAGTCTTGCCTCAAAGCTGGCATGACACGCCAGGTCAGTACATTGAATGTACTTGCAAGCTCACAACAAACATAAGCATAATGACAAACAATATCATGACAATTAATCAGGTTTAATGCAATGCAAGAGATACTACGGATGCAATGAAACCAACATGTGCACCAAGTCCCTCAGACTCGCTTACCATACGGGTTACTACTGTAACCAACCGGTGATCATTCGCGGATCACAACTGAAACCAATCACTTACGATCAGCACATGATCCACACGTCATCATGAAACCAGTTCCACAAATATGCCAAGTGTGCAAGATTAATTATAGTTATTGATCCATGGTGTGACTTACTACCGAGTTGTGTCCACAACCGAGGACGCGGCTAGCGATAGATTAGAATACACTCTACAGAGGTAGCGCACTTTACCCACACTATGCAACTCAAGGGCCTCGCACTCCCATGCCGGTGGACCACGGAGTTCTGACGAAACCCTTCCCTTGCCATGACACTCTCCCGGCCAATCCGACTCACTCCCTCTCAGGGCTAAGTCATGGGTGGCCCATGCCTACCAAAAGCATAAGCGGCCACTGTCGTGGCAAAACAGTCCCAAACAGGGACAAGGTACCATATAAACAACCGAGCACACAAGGTTATGTCTGCTTACCGGGCCAGGGTACCGCACGCCCATAACCTTCCCTAGTTGGAGGCACCGGTAAGAGGCATGACAAAGGACCGAATCAAGACCCCCCATAAGGTAAATGTGGTCGCACTGAAAAGTACCCAATTCAGAGGTACCATGACTTGATCAACTTAATATTCAAGTTGGATTATTATCAAGTTTAACTTGAAAAATAAACTCACTACAAGCCATATGATGCCATGATCATGCAACTACTCGATATGCTCAAGATGCAACTCATTAGAACGGATCAACAACACAGAAATAACTATCTTGCACTAGTCATCAACAAAGCTAATGATGTTACTACACTGTTTATTATCAAACCTCATTTTTAGTCATTTTATTTTTAATATGAAAATAGCCATTATCAAAAGAAAGTACCATTATTTATCAAAGCATTACCATAAAGCTTAAAATTTTACTCTACTTGATTGAACTACTCGATGCAATTAACCAGGAACTATAACAAGCATAACAAGCATGACAAAGTAACTAAGCATCAAAACATAATTATTTAACTATTTTAAATGCATGAAAATTAGCTCATATTCAAGTAGAAAATCATAGATATTGAGATGACACCATCCAAAAGTTATTGTGGCTTGCCTTAGTGCAGAGGAGGTTCACACTCCTCCTGGACATCTTCAAGACAAGTCTTTGCCTCTGAAAATATTTAAAAAGCACAAAACAAAATATCAAGAACCACTCTGAAAATCACCAGAAAATCTAGGAAGCAAGGAAAAATCCACATTTGGTGTGCTGCTAGATTTTTCTATAACAAACCAAACTCAAAAAGAATCAACTCATTTGGACTTTTAGGCTAGGAGATATTCAAGGTCAAAGTTCTGGTCAAAATATTTGAATTAAATGAATAAACAAAAAATCCAGCGGGGTGACGTCGATGGCGTAAAGCCAAAAGGCGCCTCCACTCGTACCGCTTTGGGTGCAAGCAGAGAGGCTGATAGCAGGCCCCGTCGGTCAGGAGAGAGGGGAGGGGGAGAGAAACAGAACGCGGCGGCGATTCGCCGGAGCATACGCCGGCGAGAAGGGCTCCTTGGGCCAGACTGGAGGGTTAGAAATGGAGATGGGTCTACGGCGCACCTGCCTATGCCCGTGGCACGGAGAGAGATGGCTGGAGCTGCTCGCAATTAAGCTCGTAAGCAGCGATGGCGGCCGGGTCTTGCTGGAAAGGAAGAAGGTGACGACGAGTGGCTGATCTAGGGGCTCTGCGGCTTTGGGACGACACCATAGGGGCTCCAGGGACGCGCCTAGGTGGTTGGTTGGGCTCCAGGTGGCCGGGGACGGGGTGGCTGAGCTACGGGTGTTGCAAGCGAGCTTTGGTCGGGCACGACAGCCAGAGGCCTGCCCGGCCGGGCTGCAGCTGTGTTGCGTGTGTGTGAAGGTTGGATGGGGTTGTGGGTGGCTCTGGAAAGGAGGGGAGGGGCGCAATTTATAGCCGGAGGGGGAGGGGGTACGTGTCGCTACCGGAGCTCTCTAGAAGCCGGCGAGAGGCGACGAGGGGCGTCAGCAAGGGCGCGAGGAGGTCAGCGATCACGTGAAGGCTGTCCACGCCCGCGGATGAACACAGGGAGGAGGGGGAGAAGAAGACAGGGGCATGGGTGCACTGTGGCTTTTGGCCGCGACGCGCCCGTGCTTGCTGCGGCGTCTCCAGCATCGACGAGCGCCAGGGAGAGGTGAAGGGCGAAGAGACGAGGGTGGTGGCATGGTGCGGCAGTCGTCGGCGAGCTTTGGCTCGAGCACGCAACTGAACAGAGGCACTGGCGTGACGCAGAGCGCGTCAAACGCATGCCAGGCCCCGTGTCCACACGCGGTCATCGCCCTAGCATTTCCAAAACAACGCTCAAACGCTGCCAAACCATGTCTGGGCTAGAGTCCACGCACTGTTAGGTCTAAGAAAGGTGAAAACTCGAACCCAGGCCGACCAGAAATGACTCAAGCTTGCTGGCAAGTTTTTGGACAGAAACTTGGTCGCCAAGTTTGTCTAGGTTCTAGAAGGCCATTAGGGCTAATCTCCCAGGGTGAAGGTTTTCTTAGGAGGGTGTTTAAGCTCAAGAAAGATCAGCTCCAAAAGATTTAGGAAAAATGCACTTGCTGTACAAAGTGCATTTTTGGGCCAGAATGGAAAAGATTTTCTGTAGCAAAAATATTACAAAAGGTCATGCAATATTTTACTCAGGGAGGTGGGCCAAGGTCCAAAGAAAATCCAGGAATTATCTTAGGGTTTTTGGAGCTATGAAAATTGGGGTTGCTTTGGAGCTCTAATTTCTGAAATGAGCTTTCAGAAAGAAAATGAATATTTTCACTTATGAAAAATATTCAATGGGCCATTCTAGGGTTTTAGAAATAAATGGAGTTGGATGAGAGGCAAACGGGTCACTTGGGTGAAAGTCATGGGCATGCCCAAGTGACAAGTCCATTTGAATTGATTCTTAAAAACTCAAAACCAAGGCAAATGAAGGCAAATGCAAATCAAGTCCGGAAATAGAGAGAAGGCAAAAACCAGGTTGTCACATTGAACCACCTCTTACTTATGGAGGACAGGTTCCATCCACTCATTTAAATCATGTGGCTTCTCCTCCCAAGATTGTGAAGAATGAAGATTTTGACTCTTGGGTTTATCGCTTTAAACATCATTTAAATCATGTTAATACTAATCTTTGGAGAATCATTGAGGAAGGTTTCTATCCGCATGATTGAAGCAACTTCACCCCTAGAGAAGCTGCGGATAATCAATTCAATGAGAATGCTCTCTTCATCATCCAAGATGCAATTCCTCCCAAAGACATTGCGCATCTCCGACCCTTCACCGTGGCCAAGGAAGCATGGCACCATGTTGTTTCCCTCTACAAGGGAAGCGCAAGCATTCAACGTTCCAACTATGAAGTGGTGCAAGATGAAGACGATGAGTTTGCAATGAATGAAGATGAAGAACCTCGTGAGGTTTACCGGAGATTAACTACTTTTCCGGTCTCACTCCGAGATCATGGGAGCAAGGATACGGATGACAATTGGATTAAGCGCAAGTTCCTCAAGGCCATGATGCCTTACCACAAGGCCATGTCCTCCGTCATCCGTCAAAGGCCAGACTTCCACACCTTGTCCTCAAGTGAAGTGTTGGATGAGTTTGTGGCAATGAGGATCTTGGACAAGACCACCGACAATGTGGTGTTGCGTTCTCAAAGAACAAAGAAGCCCAACCTTGCCTTGAAGGCCAAGGTTAGTGTGGAAGAAGAGGAGGAAGAGGAAGATGAGGAGAGCAACCCCGAAGATACAAAATGTGATTACCATGAGCACATGGCTCTTGCTTCAATGCAATTTCGGAGCAAGAAGAACACAAGGCCCAACTTCAACAAGAATAACTCAAGTGGCTTAAAGGGCAAGCAACGTGTGAGAACATGCTACAGTTGTGGCATTGTGAGCCATTTTGTTACGGAGTACCCTTACGAGAAGCGGGAACACAATGGTGGCAAGCTCATTCGAAAAGACAAAGCCAAGTCCTTACCCAACAAACAACTTCACCAAGAAGACTCCGACCAAAGGGTTGGTGGCACAAGAAGAATATAATGAGGATGATGATGATGATGAAGATAGTGAAGACATGGCCATGGCCTCTGTTGCCATTGCCATAACTCCGTCTCTCTTCGATTCACCCAACGAGAACATCACCGCCAAGTGCCTAATGGATAAAGCCACCAACAAGGTAACCCCCAAAATCAAAACCACCATCATTACTAATCCTTCCTTGATGGATTGCATTGATGAAAGTGAGGGGTCTAATGAGGAAGTAAATGAATTTTAATCTTTTATGAGTAAGCTCAAGGACAAATCCAAGAAGTACTTTGTTGCTCTCTTGGAACAACTTGGTGAAGCCAATGACATGATCGAGGCTCATGAAGAAACCATCTCTAAGATGGAAGGTCATAGTCATGACTATGCCGATGAGATAGCGGATCTCTCTAATGCGCTTGAGGAAGAGCGTGTTCATCGTTTGGCTCTTGAGGAGTCACACAACAATGACCGTGCTAAATTAAAGAAAGATCTTGATCATGCTCTTGTTGTATCTTGTGTGCTCACTTCCGAGAAGGCTAACCTTGGGGTTGACCATGCTGGACTCAAGGAGGAGTTTGATATACTTGACAAGGCTCACAAAGTCTTGAAAGGTGCTCATGCTAGCCTCAAGGAGTCTCATGATCAACTCCAAGCGAAGCTAACCATGGAGAAAGCCACTTTTCCTCCTATGGTATTAATTGATAATGCAAATTCTACTAACCCGTGTTGTGAGCATGTGCATCTTGTGGAGGAGAATGCCAAGTTGAAGGAGCAACTTGAGAAAGGCCTTGTGTCTTGCATACAAGGTGAGAAGAATCTCAATGACATTTTGAGCAATCAAAAGGAAGTTGTGGCCAAGGAGGGAGTTGGGTTCGCACCCAAGTCCAAGAACAAGAAGAAGAATGACAAGACCAAACGATCTCCTCCTCTCAAGGAAACTTTTGTGAAGGAGGGAGAGGGTGCTCCAAAGGAGAAGAAGAGCAATGTGCAGGGTGGTGATGTCAAAAAAGGCAATGTCACCCCTTCCAACAAAGCCGGCGACTTTAACCCTTCTTATGTGTTGTGCCGTGCTAGTGATGGGCATGTTTATGCTAAATTTGTTGGTTCTCCTTATGAGTACATCGAATGGTCTATTTGGGTTCCTAGGAACCTTGTTAATAACATCAAAGGACCCATTACAAAATGGGTACCTAAAACCAAGCATTGATCTCTTGTAGGTGTTTGCTTCCGGTGGGGGATCATGGTTGCTCGATAGTGGAGCCACAAATCACATGACCGGAAGAAAGGAATTGGTGGTGGACGTGCACAAGATCCCATCTATGCGCACCAACATCAAGTGGGGTGATGCCTCGTCTTCTAAGGTATTGGGTCTTGGCAAGGTTGTCATTTCTCATGATCTCACGATCGAGAAAGTCATGCTTGTTGAGTCCCTTGCATACAATCTACTTTCCGTTCGTCAACTTGCACTCATGGGTTTTGCCACATTCTTTGATATTGATACTGTGGCCCTCTTGTGGAGCAAGACTCTTAAAGTAGCCTTTGTTGGGCATGTCGAGAACGGTCTTTATGTGATTAACTTTTTGGAGCGACCCACTAAGACCGCGACATGCCTAATGGCTAAAGTTCATGTGGGGTGGCTTTGGCATCGCCGTTTAGCCCACATCAATATGAGATCTTTGCAAATTCTTCTCAGGGGGGACCATGTCCGTGGACTAACAAATGTTAGTTTTGCTAAAGATCATGCTTGCAGCGCTTGTATCGAAGGAAAGTTACATGAGAAGGCTGACCCTCCCACGACTATCATCTACTCGAAGAGACCCTTGGATCTCCTTCACATGGATCTCCTTCACATGGATCTCTTTGGGCCTCCATCCTTTGATAGTCTTGGGGGTAGAAAGTATTGCTTGGTGATTGTTGATGATTACTCAAGGTACACTTAGGTATATTTCTTCAAGAGGAAGAGTGAAACTCAACAAACTGTCATCGACTTTGCAAATGAAGCTCAACGTCAACACGATGCAAAGATCTTGACAATAAGAAGTGACAATGGCACCGAGTTCAAGAACTACACCTTGGATGAGTTTCTTAGTGATGAGGGGATCAAGCATCAATATTTCGCACCATACACCCTCAACAAAATGGTGTTGCGGAGAGGAAGAATCAGACGTTGATGGATGCAGCAAGGACCGTGATGGCGGAGTTCAAGTCTCCTTACAAGTTTTGGGCCGAAGCCATCAACACCATGTGTCATGCATCCAATCGGCTCTATCTCCGCAAAGGCTTGAACAAGACTCCATATGAAATACTCACCGGCAACAATCCCAACCTCAAGTACTTCCGGGTGTTCGGTTGTAAGTGTTTCATTCTCAAGAAAGGTGTTCGTTTGTCTAAATTTGAGGCCAGAGCTCATGAAGGCATATTTGTTGGTTATGCTACAAACTCTCATTCTTACCATGTCCTCAACAAGTCCACGGGACTCATTGAGGAGACTGTAACGTGGAGTTTGACGATAATAACGGCTCCCAAGTGGAGCAAAGTGGTACTTGTGATGTAGGTGATGAAATTCCTCCCCAAGCCATAATAAGAATTGTGTTGGTCATATCCTACCCATTGAGGAACCCCTTGTGGCCGAAGAAGAAGGACAATGCTCCACTCAAGTGGAGCCATCACCGACCCAAGACCCACACGCTTCCGAAGAACAAAGTGAAGGCCCTCAACCTCGTGAACAAGATCAAGGACAAGATCAACCTCAAGATGGTGCTGAGCCACCAAGTGATGCCCAAGGTCAAGTTCTCCCTTCCAAGCAAGTTCAAGATCAAGAACAAGCTCAAGACGACGCTCAAGATGATCAAGTTTCTGCTCCTCTTTTCACTCCTGAGGAGGAATTAGAGCATCGTGCCGCTAATATCGCATCCAAGCTCACAACCAAAGGTCATCTCATGGAGAATGTGGTTGGAAGCCTAAGAAAGGGGGTAAACACTTGTAGACAATTAGCAAACTATTGTGAACATCACGCGTTTGTTTCTTGTGTCAAACCCCAAAAGGTCTATGAGGCGCTCAAGGATCCATATTGGCTCAATGCCATGCATGAAAAACTCAACAACTTCGAGCACAACCAAGTGTGGAGATTGGTGCCAAGGCCAACGGGGAATCATAATGTAATTGGAACCAAGTGGATATTCAAGAACAAACAAGATGCTCATGGGATCATTGTTCACAACAAGGCTCGTTTGGTGGCATAAGGCTACTCCCAAGTCGAGGGTATCGACTACGGTGAAACCTTTGCTCCCGTTGCTTGCCTTGAATCTATTCGTTTGTTGATTGCTTATGCTTCTCATCATAATTTCAAGTTGCAACAAATGGACGTGAAGAGTGCTTTTCTTAATGGTCATATTAATGAGTTGCTATATGTCAAACAACCCTGGGGTTCGAGGATCCCTATTTCCATGATCATGTGTACCAACTCGATAAGGCACTCTATGGCCTTAAACAAGCCCCACGTGCGTGGTATGAGCATCTTACCTAGTTGTTGCAAGATCGTGGGTTCGAAATTGGGAAAATTGACCCCACTCTTTTTACTAAGAAGGTCAAAGGGGAGTTGTTTGTATGCCAACTATATGTTGATGATATTATCTCAGGTTCCCCTAACAAAGCTTTCAATGAGGAATTTTCTGCTCTCATGACCTCAAAGTTCAATATGTCTATGATGGGAGAGTTGGTTCTTTCTCGTGTTCGAAATCAAGCAAAGAAGAGAATGAAACTTCATCAACCAAGCCAAATACACTCAAGACATGCTCAAGAGATTCAAGCTAAGTGATGTCAAGTCGGCTTCCACTCCAATGCCCGTCAAATGCCAACTTGACATATATCCCAATGGTAAAGCAATGGATCAAAAGGTATATCGCTCCATGATTGGCTCCTTGCTTTACCTTTATGCATCTAGACCGGATATCATGTTGAGTGCGGGAATGTGTGCACGGTCTCAAGCCGCACCTAAGGAAAGCCACTTTGTGGTGGTCAAGCGAATCTTTCGATATTTAGCTCAAACCCCAAACTTTGGCTTATGATACCCAAGAGGACCAACTTCGATCTTTTGGGCTATTCAAACTCAGATTGGTCAGGAGACAAAGTGGATAGGAAGTCCACCTCCGGAGAGTGCCAATTTCTTGGTTGCTCTTTGGTGAGTTGGTCTTCTAAGAAGCAAAGTTGTGTGTCTCTCTCGTCCACTGAGGCGGAGTATGTGGCTGCCGATAGTTGTTGTGCTCAACTCCTTTGGATGAGGCAAACTTTGAAGGATTACGGTGTCACTTGTGACGAAGTGCCTCTTTGGTGTGACAATGAAAGTGCCATCAGGATCTCTCTCAACCCGGTGCAACACTTCAAGATGAAGCATATTGAGATTCGGTATCACTTCATTCGGGATCACATTAGGCGAGGGGATATCAAGCTCAAGTATGTCAACACTCATGATAACCTTGTGGATATTTTCATGAAGCCTTTGGATGAAGCAAGATTTCGCGAGTTAAGGCATGAGTTAAATATCATTGATTCGAGCAATGCAGCTTGAATTCTTGCACATCCCACCATACTAAACTTGATATCTTGTTTAGATGTAGGCATGAACATAGGGGGAGTGTTGTTCTCTCAATGAACTCTCCCTCCCCCTATTATGCATAAATTGATCAAGTCTTTCACATTAGCCATTTTTGATGGTAATTGTGCTTCAAAGATGAGTTTTAGTCATGGGCCCAAGGTTAAAATCTTCGCGGTGCCATACCTCCGAAGTCAAACATAGGTGGCCTCAGCTACCACCCTCTCTTGGAGAGGAGTGTGTTTCTCATCTTCTCTTTGGTGTTTTCTGCTTGTGTGTTTGCTCTCTATTCTAGTTGGTTCCTTTCTCTTTCGTGAGCTAAGCCTTTTGTGTCCAGTCCTCGTTTTTGCGGCTGAGCGGTACTACTGCTGGAAGTGCGCGGTACTACCACTGATGATCATCAAGCGGTACTACCGCCCACCCCAGCAGTACTACCGCTACGGGGCGTGCCTTGGGGGTTATGTTGGGGCAGGGGGAGTTGTCTTTCTCCCCCATACCCATTCGCATAACTCGCTCGTGTTGTTCGTCTCTCCAGCGCCGTCTCGCCGCGGGAGGTCTCCGGCAGGCCGCCATCTCTGTGCTGTCCCTCTCCATTTCCTTTGGTGGAGTCGATCCCCATCGCGTCCTCTTGCCATGGATGTCGGTATTGCCCCCGTTCTTGTTCTCTCTTTGCCTAGGTTTCACATCCAGTCTTTATGGGCAATAGGCGTCGCTTTTCTTGGTTTTTGGCTAAGTCGAGGCTTGAGTAGGATGGAGATGGCGTCTAGACTGTTTGGATTTATATTTTGTACGATTATTTTTGAATTTGGCATCCCGGTAGTGCTGGATCTATCCATGGCAGTAGGGAACCGCCGTTCCCCCGCCTAGAGCAGTACTACCGCTCAACTAGAGCGGTACTGCCGCTTCCTGTTCGTGGTACTGCCGCTGGATCCCCAATTCCATCATACTCCTACCACTTTTTGATCCATGTTGTTTTGTTTGGTGGCTTATGCTCTTTCTTTCATGTTGTTTCTTCTGTTCATGTGTTTGGTTCCAGGTGATGAACCTTTTGAGCAACATGTCCGCCGTGTCAACCCCGGGCGTTCAACTTCAAAGCGCTACCGCACCTCTAAGACAGTGAGTGCATCCTCAAGTGCTCAACCTCCTTCTCAACACAAGAAGTCTACTGCAAACAAGCCGAAGCCTAGGGGCAAGACTATGACAGAGATGACTGGCAAGGAGTTCTAGGAAAGGCGTCGCCGCAACCCCTATGCGGAAGACCCAGAACCCACTTTGGTCAACCGCCCATTTTAGAACCGCTTTCAGTTTGCCATCTACTTTGATGTGATCAAAGCTAAGAAGAATCTATATGTTGATGTGTGCTCCATAGACACTGATGCTATGGAAAAGGACCCTGCTTACTTTGGCGAAGCCCTTCAGATGTTCTCTCAGCTGAACTTTCACATAATCATGCAGTTCAACAAGGACTTTGATGCAGATTTGGTGGCTCAGTTTTATGCCAGGTTCATCTTGGAACAAATGAGGAAAGGACTCTGACTTGGATGACAAATGGCAAGCTGCTTTCTGTCAAGTGGAAGGCCTTCATGGAGTTACTTGGGGTTGAAGATCACGGGCTTGAGACCCCAGTTGGCTTCTGCCCTCACTGCAATGCAACTTCCACTCACAAGCAAGCTCTCTGGCCCTACTGTACTTTGAAGATTCACCCCGTGACTAAGAAGGAGACCTATGAGTTGCCTGCCTTTCTGGACATCCTTCATTGCATCTTTCGAGAGACTCTGTTCCCTTGTATTGGGAACTTGGATATGGTTCACTCTTTTCTCGTGGACATGCTTCTCTTCTTTCAGCATGAGAAGGAAGAAAACATTGGAGAGTCCTGGAACATCTCCCATATCATGTGGCCCGAACTTGTCTCGGCCATCTCTAAGCGCAAGTGTCCTATCTATGGTCCATTTATCATGTTGCTTATTGAGAAGGCCTGGGCGCGTGTCTATCCTAAGGTTGTGTTGGAGTCTGGAGAGTTAGTATCTCATGAGATCAAGCATCTGAGGAAGAAGGAGAACTAGGGCACCCCGGCTCCTAGGTCTGGGTTTCCATCTGAAGTTGCTGACATGGAGACTGAGGGTGAGGTTGAGGCCGATGATAATGAGGATTATGAGCCCTCTGGAGTGGAGCCCTATTGGGCAAAGAAGATTAAGCGCAAGATGAAGAAACTCTTCTGCATGGAGTCTCATGATCAGTACATGTCTCATGTTTCTGAGAAGAAGGCCTAGAGCCGTCACAAGGAGCTCATGCATCACTTGGGTGCAACAGTTGCCAGCGGATCTAAGGGAAGGATCACCGATGAGGAGGAGTGGGTTCAACAACACTGCCCGTGGACCGATTCACACACCGAGCAGTTTCCTACCGATAACGGCGATGCAGACGATCCCGTTGGGATGTGATGCTCGAGATCCTTAGTTTGCTATCACCTGGAGCCGTAGTAGCGCTCTTTGCCTTTTTGGTGTCTCGATGTTAAAGGGGGAAAGAGTCTAGGGATTTGTCATTGCCGAGTTGCGAGTGTGTGTTTGTGTGGCTTGTTCGCTTTGTCTTTCTCGCAAACTCTTTTCTCGTTGTTTGCTTTGGTTTGGTTTGTGCCTGTGAGACCCGGTTCCCGTTCATATGGTGTGAGACATATGCTACCTTATCCCTTATTATCTATGTCTATCTAGTACTTTGGTAATTTGTGAGTTGCATGCTTTTCCGGTTATATTTCTTGCTCACACGTACCCTTCTGCATTCAAGCTATATGTATCTTTACTTGTTGCTATTGCTATTGGACTATAAAATATAGGGGGAGTGTTGATCCTAATGGGTGTGCCTTGCATTCCAAAGGCACCTCTAATTAGGTGCACACATTCAAGGGTAGCCCGTCTATATTTTGTAGTTCTGGGATTCGTTTTACTTTCATGTACTATCCTTGTGCAAATCCCGGGTTGTCATCAATCCACCAAAAAGGGGGAGATTGTTAAGGCATATCTCTCTCTATGTAATTTTGGTGATTGATGACAACGCTTTTGCGGACTAATCGTATGCATTGAGCATTTCAGAGATTCATCATTTGGCACGAGACGATTCCTTACCTTCGGAGTATTAATCGAAGACGGTGTAGCTCTTTCATTTCAGTTTTGGTGGACTTGTTTTGTAGGAGTCACCATACTATCAAGAGGGGGTCCGCATTGGTAAGGCTAGGGTGGAATCAACACGTACACATCCTCTTTGCACCCACAAAGCCTTCCCACTTTGATGGAGTTTCCTCTTTGCTTCCCTGAGTGTGTTTTGGTCCCAGTGGTAGTATAGCGGACCCCAGCGGTAGTACCACTCAAGAGCCACATGCGGCAATACCGCTCTGCAGCGGTAGTACCGCCTGGGGGTCCTCAGCCGTAGTACCGCTGCGGTACCGGTACCCTACCGTCTGGGGGTCCTCGGCCGCAGCACCGCAGCGGCAGTACAAGCGGTAGTACCGCTCGCAAGCGGTAGTACCGCCCTACCACCGCGGCTACCGCCCTGGGTCCGATTCCTGCTCAACATCCAGCCTTCCCAGTCTGCGCGGCAGTACCGCGAGGGGGAGCGGTAGTACCGTTGGTCCCAGCGGTAGTACCACTGCCCACTGCGGTAGTACCGCCCTCTACGAGGCTGATTTGGGGGGTAACGGTTGGATTGTTTCCCCCTCTATAAAAGGAGGTCATCTTCTCCAAAGTTGACTCACCTCTTCCCCCAAGCTCCATTGATTCTCCAAGCTCTATTTTCGCTCGATCTCTCTCCCTAGCCAATCAGACTTGTTGATTCTCTCGGGATTGGTTGCAAAGGCCCCAATCTACACTTCCACCAAGAGAAATTTGACCCCCCCACTAATCCCTTGCGGATCTTGTTACTCTTGGGTGTTTGAGCACCATAGACGGTTGAGGTCACCGTGGAGCCATAGTCCATTGTGGTGAAGCTTCGTGGTGTCGTTGGGAGCCTCCAATTAAGTTGTGGAGATTGCCCCAACCTTGTTTGTAAAGGTTCGGTCGCCGCCTCCAAGGGCACCAATAGTGGAATCATGGCATCTCACATTGTGTGAGGGTGCGAGGATAATATGGTGGCCCTAGTGGCTTCTTGGGGAGCATTGTGCCTCCCCACTGCTCCAATGGAGACGTACTTCCCCTCAAAAGGAAGTAACTTCAATAACACATCCTTGTCTCCACCGGTTCCGCTTTTGGTTATCTCTCTCCTTTACTTGTGCAAGCTATATTGTGCTATATCCTTTACTTGCGTGTGTGCTTATTGTTGTTGCATCATATAGGTTGCTCACCTAGTTGCATATCTAGACAACCTACTTTGATGCAAAGTTTAATTTTGTAAAGAAAAGCTAAAAATTGTTAGTTGCCTATTCACCCCCCTCTAGTCAACTATATCGATTCTTTCAGTCGGAATGTCTTGGCAGTAGAACCAGGTCGACTGCCAACCCCTAACCGACTCAGGATGTGTCATAGGAGGAAAAGTGCTCCTCTTCCTCATCTGAATCCCTGAACCCTCGCGCATCTGAATCATGTGTGTCCTCTCGTCAGTCAGATTTGCCTTCTTCACAGTGCGGTCTACAGCCCAAAAAGTTTTAGCACATAGAAATGAATGCAACAAGGTATTTGATGGTGTTGGGAAATAAATGGTGAAGCTGAGCACCAAAAAAGTTTAGAAAACGCCAGAAGAAAGGATGCGGGGGAAGGGAGAAACCACGGTCTACGTGGGTGGCGAGGAGGACGCACTCACCCGCCCGCGGCTAAGGCTCTATCTCATCCCCCGGCAGCCTCCAAGTCCCGTCGGCAATCAAACCCGTGGGGGCCAGATTTTCCAGATCCTCTTGCCGGAGCATGGATCGGATCCAGTCCCCCTGGATCCAACCAGGCAGCAACCCGGACCTCGACGACGATCCCCGACTCATTTTCTTGCCCTTCACCGTTGCCGTCACTTTCTTGGCGCACTCTAGGGCCGCCGTCTTGTCCTTCACCATGGTGGCGGACTGCACACGGGCGAGGCGGCGGTGTCGAGAGCAAAGGAAGATGCGGTGGAGAAGCAGAGGAAGAAGAAGGGGAATGGGGGCGCACCGTGCAAAAACATTAGCCTCGACGCCTTTTATGGGTCTGCTTCCGAGTGGCTAATGCGTGAGCACAGGTGATCCTGTCAAATCCCGCAATAGTCGCGCACCAGATATGTGGAAAAAAAGGTGGCACAAAAATCAAGGTGCCCCTGTCTATCCGTCCCAATTACCGCGGTGCGTTCTGCCTTGCGCGCTTCCCCAAATTTTGGAATCCCGTGAGACCCGGGAACCACAGTAACCAATCACGCCGAAGATTTCGCACCATATCAACACTCAAAGATTGCCAGCCTAAGTTCACTCGACGACCTTTGAATCGATCAAGGCGACTGAAATGAAGTCGAAGTTTCAACATGAACCTTGAGCTCAACAGGAATGCTTATGAAGCATAAGAGTCGAGACAGGATCAACTTCAACTCTCTTTTCACTCGGACCTCGATCCATTCGGGGGCTAATGACAATGCCATGAACCTAGGGTAGGGTCATAGGCCTGACCTATACGCCCTACCCAAGGTCACTACCCTAGAGTCAAGGACATTCAAAGTATAGCAAGAAGTACCGACTGAAGCCATAGAGTGCGATCCACTCGACCAGTCACCTCACTCGGATACCCCCAATTTCACTTGACTTGGATGGAGTCATTCAACCACACAGGAAACCACTCGGAGTACAGAAGACCTAGAGTCATTCAGGATGGCAACGGTCAGGCGTTCACTTTGTAGTCTTAAAGATCATTAATAGCACTTTATAGCTGGCATTACCAGTAACGCCCTATCTTAATGTACATTGAACCCCTGTAACGGAGGACGGCTGGGATCCTGGAGCATTCTATATAAGTCACCCCCTCCTCTGGGACAATGGTTCGCACCCCTTGTAACACACACCCATATTCCAGTCGACCGCCTCAGGGCACCGAGACATAGGGCTTTTACCTCCTCCGAGAGGGGACTGAACTCGTAAACTCGTGTGTACAACCTCGCTGTAGCTAGGGCCTTGCCTCCTCATACGTACCCCCTACTCTTATTGTTAGACTTAGTACCACGACAACCACCCCTCCGAGATATCAGGCTGTTGCCGCCCTCCAACTGATCCGGCGCCCCCAACAGGCATGGTCGCAGCCACCCTTTGCACATATCAGGTCGTCTACCGGCCTTTCGGCCAATCAGATCGCCACCACCCATAAAAGTTCAGCCACCATCAGAGTGTGGTCGCCTCCAGTAACCTCCGGCTAATACCTGGATGTGTTATGCTGCCATCTACTCGCGTTGCACGGGGTGCTCATGTTGTGCCGCTAAACAAAATTGATTTGTACAATGTTCAGCATTGGCCTGGCAGTAGCAAATGAGGCTGCCACCGGCAGCCACCAGCCACTGTTGCAGCACATGCTCATTGATGCTCCTTCTAATGTCGCCGGTCCACTCCTCCTTAGTCGATTACACCACACATATGTGTCCGCGGTAGGACGGTTACTCCTCCTTCCTTTGCCCGCCCTCTCCTTTTGTCATTCGGAGAGACGAGATGACCGACTGTGGGGGAGAAAGACAAACGGGGAAGACGAGATGGCAGAGCAGCGGTTGCTACTGGGGGATATTAGGGAGCGAGGAGCATCGAGGGCAAATGCGAGAGTTTGGACATGTTCCATGTGATTCATCTGAATCGGCGTTACGAGCGTGTTCCGGATCTTCACAGGATATTCCATTTGAAGGGATGTGTGGGTTACATTTTGAATTACTACCAAACACATGGAGAAGGCCCAAGTGTGGAATGAAATCGTTACATTTCACCTTGTGACCCTAACCAAACATGCCCTGGGTGTATTCGGTCGGGTTTAGCTCAGAGAGCCACCGATGCAGAATCGAATTTATATGATCGGATTAGTTATGGTGCTAGTGAGAGCAATTAGGGCTATGTATCTTTTTCCTTTCTTCCTCTGTTTTGTTGCGTGCTTGATTTAGTATCGCCTCTTCACCAGCTATGCATGCACGAACCCGCATGAGAGAGAGAGGGAGTGCACACGAGGGGCTTGAGACTACCCACAGTGGAAGTAACATAGATAGTAACATCATACATATATAGATAAAATAGATGATGTGGCGAGCAATAAATGAAGAAAGGGAGGCATGTGGTAACATAGCTAGTTACTAGTAGTATGAGTAAGACTGCTCACAGTGGGGAGTAACATAGAGTAGTAACTTGCCAATGTTACTAGTCGATGTTACTACCTCCATAGTGGGTAGTAACATATGAGTGGTATCATGAAAGAGTTCATTTATTAGGCTATAGACTCATTATGTCTTGAAATGTGTGATGTTACAGTAACTAGCTAAGTTACCACAAACCCCTCTCTCCTCATTAATTAGCTGCCACATAAGCAATCTTGTATTGAAATGTGTGATGTTACTAGTCAAGTTACTCCCATTGTGACTAGTCTAACATCACACATATTAAGACAAGATGAGTCTATAGGCTAATAAATAAAGTGTTGCATGTTATCACACATATGTTATTCCCCACTATAGAGGTAGCAACATAGACTAGTAACATAGATATGTTACTACTCTATGTTACTACCCATTGTGGCTAGACTGAGGGTGAAGGATTGACAAAATTAATGTGCCACCATATGCATGCACGTTTCATTTCTCTTGTTGTGCCTTGGTCCTGCAAAATTGAAAATCGGCATGTCAACCCTTTAAACTCAATCAAATGAGTAATTAATTAGTAGGAATATCTTTTTTGATGTATACTGGCACATGGCTTTTTTGTTTGGCTTAGTATGGCATGCGTAAATATTGCAAGGGTGTTTTCACTCCCGGGGCGCTCCCGGTATGAATAGTACAAGGTCAACGACCCTCCAAAAAGGAGAAAGTGAAGTTCTTCGTTTTTTTGCTTCTGAATGCCATGGATTTTTTTCCTTCGAAACAAGAATTGTTTGGGCGGAATATGTGAAATCATTAATATAATTACATGATGATAATATTTTTGGTCACTAAATAGATAAATAAAATGTGTGGCGAACATATGCCACGAATAAAACCGATCCTACAAATACACCATCGACTCTTGTCGTGTCTTTAGGTTAGTATACTCCCTCCGAATGGGTTTAGAGGCTTGTTGGGCCACTGATGCTGAATCAAATTTCTAAGAGCGAATTAGTTGTGACGCTAGTGATTCTCTTTCTCCTCTACGTTTTATTGGTCATATCGTGAGATAAATTAATATGTTATTGTGTGCATAATCGAGTGTTGCCTATTTTATTGGACAGGCATGCAAAACCTCAGGGTCTCTTTTTGTGCCTTGGTCATGCAGAATTGTCACGTCAAACCCTTTGAAGATGATAAGAAGGAGCGGGGAATTAATAGGGATTTTTTATGCATGCACAATGATATAATGCATGTGGTTTTTCTGATTATATGAGCTTGGCGTGTGTAATTGGAATGGCGTTTTGCCTCCCCGGACATATGCTCACTCTGATCAGGTTTAGATGTCCGGAGCTCCCGGTGCGAAGGAGGGGACAGACATTTGGAGATAGGTTTCCTAGAAGAATAGGGCATTGTTGTGTGTCTCCCCCGTGTTCATGGTTGCCACCATATGTTGCCGTTGGGATGGTTGTAGCCGCGGCAATCTGCCGGATTCTCTATACTTCTATTTCTCTTCACCTAATACATCACTTTTTGCGTGTTTGAAAAAAAAAACGACAAGAGGGCCACTGATGTCAATTCAAATTTCTAGCACTAGCTAGACCGGTTACCATTTTCTCTTTCACCCCATTTAAAAGATCGTGAATGTCGCCTATGGGGGGTGAACAGACCCTTTAAAATAATTACTGTTTAGGCTCGAAAAAGTGTAGAATAAAATTAGCATTTAATTTCTCAAGCACAAAACCTAAAACAACTAGACTCACCTATGTGCACTAACAACTTATGCTAAGTAAGATAAACAACTAGGTGATAGCAAAATATATATCATGAAACGCTATGGCTATCAAAAAGTAAAGGGCTCGGGTAAGAGATAACCGAGGCATGCGGAGGCAATGATGTATCCCGAAGTTCACACCCTTGCGGATGCTAATCTCCGTTTGGAGCGGTGTGAAGGAACAATACTCCCCAAAATGTCACTAGGGCCACCGTAATCTCCTCATGCCCTCGCACAATGAAAGATGTCATTATTCCACTAAGGGACCCTTAAGGGCGGTCACCGAACACGTACAAATGGCAACCCTTGGGAGCAGTCACCTAACCCATACACTTTGACAACCCTTGGGGTGGTCACCGGAACCCGTACAAATTGCTATAGGCAATCTCCACAACCAAACTAGAGAGCCTAACACTCGCCCGAAGCTTTACACCATAATGATTGAGCTCCGTAGCACCACCAACCGTCTAGGGCACCCAGGCACCCAAGAAAATCAAGCTCTAGGGTACCAAGCACTCAAGAGTAATAAGCTTCTCAATTTTTCACTTTCACGTATCACCGTGGAGAACTCAAACCGATACAACTAATGCAATGGCAAGGCACACGGAGTGCCCAAGTCTCTCACTCGCAAATCCCACCAAAAAGCAACAAAATCTATTGAGGAATATGAGAGGAAGAACAAGAAGGATAATCCCAAGAACTCCAAGATCTAGATCCAAGGGGTTCCCCTCACATAAAGGAGAAAGTGATTGGTGGAAATGTGGATCTAGATCTCCCCTCTCTTTCCCCCCAAAATTAGCAAGAATCCATGGAGGGATTCAGAGATAGCAAGCTCGAACAAGGTTAACAATGGGGGGAGAACACGAGCTAAAAGAATGAGATTCGTTGGGGAAAAGACCCCCTTTTATACATTGGGGAACGCGGTAATTTCAAAAAATTCCTACGATCACACAAGATCTATCTAGGAGATGCATAGCAACGAGAGGGGAGAGTGTGTCCACGTACCCTCGTAGACCGAAAGTGGAAGCGTTATGACAACGCGGTTGATGTAGTCGTACGTCTTCACAATCCGACCGATCCTAGCACCGAAGATACGACACCTCCGCGATTTGCACACGTTCAGCTCGGTGACGTCCCACGAACTCTAGATCCAGCTGAGGTCAAGGGAGAGTTTCATTAGCACGACGGTGTGGTGAAGGTGATGATGAAGTTACCGGCGTAGGGCTTCGCCTAAGCACTACGACGATATGACCGAGGTGGAAATCTGTGGAGGGGGGCACCGCACACGGCTAAAACAATTGTCAACTTGTGTGTTCTAGGGTGCCCCCCTGTCCCCGTATATAAAGAAGCAAGGGGGAGGCTGGCCGGCCCCTGTAGGCGCGCCCCAAGAGGGGAGTCCTACTAGGACTACTAGTCCTAGTGGGATTCCACCAAGAGGGGAAGAGGGGGAAGGAAGGAGAGGGAAAGGGGGAAGAAAAGGGGGGGCGCCGCCCCCCTTCCTTGTCCTATTCGGATTCAAGGGGAGGGGGCGCGCAGCCTGCCCAGGCCGCACCTCTCTCTCTCCACTAAGGCCAACCAAGGCCCATTAGTTCCCCCGGGGTTTCCGATAACCCTCCGACACTCCGGTTTTATTCGAAACTTCTCCGAAACACTTTCGGTGTCCGAATATAGTCATCCAATATATCAATCTTTATGTCTCGACCATTTTGAAACTCCTTGTCATGTACGAGATCACATCCGGGACTCCGAACAATCTTCGGTACATCATATCACATAAAGTCATAATACCAATCGTCATCGAACGTTAAGCATGCGGACCCTATGAGTTCGAGAACTATGTAGACATGACCGAGACTCACTTCCGGTCAATAACCAATAGCGGAACTTGGATGCTCATATTGGTTCCTACATATTCTACGAAGATCTTTATCGGTCAAACCGCATAACAACATACGTTGTTCCCTTTGTCATTGGTATGTTACTTGCCTGAGATTCGATCATCGGTATCATCATACCTAGTTCAATCTCGTTACCAGCCAGTCTCTTTACTCGTTCTGTAATACTTCATCCCTCAACTAACTCATTAGTTACAATGCTTGCAAGGCTTATAGTGATGAGTATTACCGAGAGGGCCCAGAGATACCTCTCCGAAACATGGAGTGACAAATCCTAATCTCGATATATGCCAACCCAACAAACACCTTCGGAGACACCTGTAGAGCACTTTTATAATCACCCATTTACTTTGTGACGTTTGGTAGCACACAAAGTGTTCCTCCGGTATTCGGGAGTTGCATAATCTCATAGTCTGAGGAACTTGTATAAGTCATGAAGAAAGCAGTAGCAATGAAACTGACACGATCATAATGCTAAGCTAACGGATGGGTCATGTCCATCACATCATTCTCCTAATGATGTGACCCCGTTTATCAAATGATAACACATGTCTATGGTTAGGAAACATAACCATCTTTGATTAATGACGTAGTCAAGTAGAGGCATACTAGGGACTATATATTTTGTCTATGCATTCATACATGTACTAAGTTTCCAGTTAATACAATTCTAGCATGAATAATAAACATTTATCATGAATTAAGGAAATAAATAATAACTTTATTATTGCCCCTAGGGCATATTTCCTTCAGTCTCCCACTTGCACTTGAGTCAATAATCTAGATTACATTGTAATGATTCTAACACCCATGGAGCTTTGGTGCTAATCATGTTTTGCTCGTGGAAGAGGCTTAGTCAACGGGTGATGTAGGGCGGAACCCTAGGGGCCAATCTTTCACGTTTGGAGAGGATCCCTACAAGGGACACGAAGAACACGAGGAGGGGAAAGAGAGAAATCATGGGGAAACACAAGAGGAAAACACTCAACCAACGAGAATATGATCACACATGTGCTAGATCATTGAAACACAAGTAGAGATACAAGATCCAAGTCTAACAAAGGACGATACAAATGGTAACCGGTTCTTATTCGTGAGGAGGTCTTGATGATGGTCTTCTCCGGATGGAGGTCTTAAATCCAGGTGGATCTTCTCCAGATGGAGGTGTCGATCCCTCACGAGGAGTAGATCCGGATGGATGAGCGAGGCTCTATCTCACAAATGGGCTAAATCAACGCTAACCCTAGATAGGAGGTGGGAGAGGTTTATTTATAGTCATAGTGCATATGAGGGGCGAAGTGAAGGGGTACAAGGGCATCAGCCCGCAGCTGGACGCAGCCAGGGTCCGGACGTCCGTGAGGCGCCGGTCGTCTGGAGGCTCGTGGGGTCCCGGATGTCCGCGGGTCTTCGGATGTCCGTAGGTTCCATTATGTGAATGCTGGCGCGGACGTCCGGACTTCCTCGGATTTTCGTGATTTTGGTTCTGTTGGGGAAGGGCCGGCCGTCTGTGCTGGCTCGGTCGTCTGGGGCTTGGGAGTGGTCGGACGTCCGGGCTGGTCCGGTCGTCCGGAGCCTGTAGCTCTGGGCTTCCTCTCTTCTCTTGGCTGTAGCGACCTCTAAGGGTCGGACGTCCGGGCCAGGCCAGTCGTCCGGGGCCTGTAGCTTCGAAGGTAACTCTTCTTCTTGACTTCACGCTTGGTGTCCTCGCCTCCTTGGCCATTGAATGTAGCTGTCCCGTGGCTCTTGTCCAATCACCTGATCACACATAGAGTCTCCGTATGAGGTTGTAGCCATGTCTCATGAGTAGGTAGAGGAAGTTCAGAGAGGAGTGGGTTCACCTTATCTTCGATAGCCTTTGCTCGAGCTCTTGTCATGGGTCCAAGTGGTGTCGAGGGAGAGGTAGGTACGTCCATGGGGATGAGCGAGGGATGCTCCACATCATCTCCCCCCCTTGGGAAAGATCCGACCTCGGATCGAAAGCTTCATCACCATGGTATGGCGAGAGGTCTTTGACGTTGAAGATGTCACTCATGTTGTACTTGTCTCATGGGAGATCGATCTTGTAGGCGTTGTTGTTGTAGCGTGCTAGCACCTTGAAGGGTCCATCGGCTCGAGGTAGAAGTTTCGACTTGCGTTCGTTGGGAAGCGGTCCTTGCGAAGGTGTAGCCACACGAGATCTCCAATGTTGAATATCATGGGTTACTTGTTGATGTTGAGCTTGGTCGCTAGTCGTTGTACTTGTCGCTCGATGGTGTGCCTTGTATCCTCATGCATCTTCTTGATGTAGCTTGCTCGTGCACTTGCGTCGAGGTTGGTGCGCTCTTGTAGTGGAAGAGGTAGAATGTCCAATGGGGACAACGGGTTGAAGTCGTAGACGACCTTGAAGGGGGACTTGGCGGTAGTCAAATGTCTTGCACGGTTGTAGGCGTACTTGGTGATGGGTAGACACGCCTCCCACTCCTTGATGTTCTTCTTGATCAACACGCAAAGTAGAGTGGAGAGCGTACAGTTCGTCACCTCCGTTTGGCCGTCGGTTTGAGGATGGTATGTAGATGAGAACAAGAGCTTGATTCCGAGCTTGGCGCATAGCGTCTTCCAAAAGTAACTCAAGAACTTGACGTCGTGGTCGGAGACAATTGTCTTTGGTACTCCATGGAGGCGCAAGATTTCCCTACAAAAGAGATTTGCAACATGTGAAGCATCGTCTATCTTGTTGCAAGGAATGAAATGTGTCATCTTAGAAAATCGGTCCACAACAACAAACACAGAATCCTTGCCATTTTGAGTTCTAGGCAAACCAAGTACAAAATCCATGTTAATGTCTTCCCAAGGTTGATACGGAATAGGAAGAGGCATGTAAAGACCATGGGATTGAGCTTTAGACTTAGCTTTGCGTCATGTAGAGCATCGATTGGTGAAGCGTGAGACGTCGCGAAACATCTTGGGCCAAAAGTAGTTCTTGGAGAGCGTGGAGAATGTCTTGTCGCGTCCAAAGTGTCCCATGAGTCCGCCTCCATGAGCCTCTTGCAAAAGGAGCAAACGAAGAGAAGACTTGGGAATGCAAAGTTTGTTAGCTCTCATAAGATAATAATCCTTGATGTAATATCTTCCCCAAGATGTATGCGTCAAACACTTAGCATAAGGATTAACAAAGGAAGGATCATTTGCATATAAGTCTTTTATGTGCTCAAAGCCAATAACATTCAACTCAAGTTTAGTGACAAGGGTGCATATGCGTGAAAGTGCATCCGCAACTACATTTTCCTTACCCTTAATGTACTTGATCACATAGGGGAAAGATTCAATAAATTCACTCCATTTGGCATGATGCTTGTTCAACTTAGTTTGACCTTTTAAGTATTTAAGCGTTTCATGATCAGTATGCATGATGAACTCATGAGGTCTAAGATAATGTTCCCAAACATGTAGCACACGCACTAAAGCATACAATTCTTTGTCATAGATGGGATAGTTAAGTTGAGCACCGGAGAGTTTTTCACTAAAATATGCAATGGCTCGTTTTTCTTGCATCAAAACTCCGCCAATTCCGGTACCACTTGCATCACAATGAACCTCAAAAGTTTTGTCAAAGTTGGGCAAAGCAAGAATCGGAGCATGAGTAAGCAAAGACTTGAGCTCATCAAAAGCGGTAGATTGCAAAGATTCCCAAACAAAAGGAGCATTTTTCTTACTCAAGGCATGCAAAGGAGCGACAATAGTGCTAAAATCTTTCACAAAGCAGCGATAAAATCCCGCAAGGCCAAGAAAGCTATGCAGTTGTTGCAAATTGGTGGGTTGGGGCCAAGTTTTAATTGCTTCAATTTTAGATTCATCAACATGGACACCCTTGGAAGAAACGACGAAACCCAAGAAAACAAGCTTGTCAACACCAAATGTGCACTTTTTCATGTTGGCATAAAGACGTTCCTTGCGAAGAGTTTGCAAAATGGTCCTAACATGCTTTAGGTGCTCTTTCATGGATTTGCTAAAAAACAAGAATGTCATCGAAGTAAACCACAACAAACACTCCAATATAAGGTCGAAGCACAAAATGCATAAGACGCATGAAAGTACCGGGAGCTTCCGATAAACCCATAGACATAACCAACCACTTGTACAAGCCAAATTTGGTTTTGAAAGCGGTTTTCCATTCATCACCTTCTTGTATGCGGATTTGATAATAGTCACTTTTAAGATCAATTTTTGAGAAAATGGTGGCACCGCTAAGTTCATCAAGCATATCATCTAGGCGAGGAATGGGGTGCCTATAACGAACGGTAATAGCATTGATAGGTCTACAATCCGAGCACATGCAAAAACTATCGTCTTGCTTGGGCACAAGTATAACAGGAACGACACAAGGGCTTAAGCTTTCACATACATGACCGTTGTCGATTAGTTGTTGTACTTGCCGTTGGATCTCCTTAGTTTCTTCGGGGTTGACGCGGTATGGAGCTTTGTTTGGTAACGGTGCTCTGGGGATGAGGTCGATTCGATGCTCAATGCCTCGTAGAGGAGGTAGACCCGGAGGTAGCTCATCGGGGAAAACATCTTGGAATTCCTGCAAAAGAGAAGATAACACTAAAGGTAGATCGTGAGAGGTGTTAGTTTTTGGTTCCCCATCCTTGCACACAAGGACAAAGTGCATAACACTCAATGGGTTCTCACACACTTCTCTCATCTCACTTTTGGTGGCAAATAGGACTAAATTTTTCTTGTCTCTCATCATGGAGGCACTCGGTTTTGGCTTGTGGCTCTCACTCTCTTTTGGGTGAATCACTTTTTCACTCTTCTCTCCACGATGGGTGGCTTGCTTGTCGGCTATCACTTGACTAGGAGACATAGGTCGTAGCACATACTCCTTCCCTTTCATCTTGAAGCTATAGTGATTGGTACGCCCGTTGTGGATTACGCCTCGGTCAAATTGCCATGGTCGACCAAGAAGGAGGTGGCAAACAGACATCGGGACAACATCACACTCCAAAGTGTCCTAATATGCACCAATCTTGAAGGAGACTTGGACCGTATGCTCAACTCGTATAGTGCCGGAATCACTTAGCCATTGGACTTTGTAGGGGTGCAGGTGCTTCATCTTGACCAATTGTAGCTTGGAGCATAGTTCTTCACTTGCCAAGTTGTGACAACTACCTCCATCGATGATGACCTTGACGGACCTTCCATTGGTTCTGGCCTTTGTGTGGAAGATGTGGCATCTTTGGTCTTCTTATTGTTGATGTTGAAGAGTCAAGACTTTGGAGACAATGAGAGCGGGGCTCGAATCCTCATCGCAAAAGACTTGATCATCTTCATCCTCGCACGCTCGCCGGTGCATGGCCACTTGCTCAAGGGCTTCCATCTCCTCTTCACTCATGGAGTCATAGGTGCCGTCATCGTTGAGGATCATGGTGCCCTTGTTTGTGCATTGGAAGGACTTGTGGCCTCGGCCGCCGCAAGTGAAACACTTGAAGGAGCTTGTCTTGACGGTGTCATTGGTTGGAGTAGATGATGAAGCACGCGGCTTGAAGTTGCTTGTAGTAGTAGGAGGACGACTTGAGCTTGTCGAAGTTTTCTTGTAACTTGACTTGTCGTCGGTGCTTGTAGATGGCTTGGTTGAGGTAGAAGTTGGAGGAGTCGTTGAAGCTTGGTTGTTGGAGAAGCCGTAGGTCTTGGATGAGTACTTGGCGTACTTGAAGTCATTTTGCACTTGACGTTCCGCCTTGGTAGCTTGATGCATGAGCTCAATGAGGTTGGAGTAGGGTTGGAAGTCGGCAATCTTCTTGATGGGATGATTTAGTCCATTCAAGAAATGTGCCATCATTTGCTCATCATCTTCCGTGACATTGGCTCGTATCATGGCTATCTCCATTTCCTTGTAGTATTCTTCAACACTCTTTGTTCCTTGCTTGAGGAGTTGGAGCTTCTTGAAGAGGTCGCGGTTGTAGAAGGTGGGCACAAAACATGCTCGCATGACATCTTTCATTTGAGCCCAAGTGGTGATGGGCGGTTCACCTCTTGCTTCTCGGCGCTCAAGGACTTGTTCCCACCATATGAGCACATAGTCTTGGAACTCAAGGGATTCCATAGCGATCTTCTTCTCTTTCTCATAGTTGTGCAAACGAAAAATTTTGTTGACCTTCAATGCCCACGAGAGGTACTCTTCGGGATCATTGCTTCCATTGAACTTGGGCATGGTGAATTTTAGCTTGCCGTAGTGTTGCTCTTCATTGTGTTGAGGTCGAGGATGATGATGACGCCCTTGACGTGGAGGATAATCAACCTCATGTTGCTCTTTGCATGGAGGAAGTCCGTGATCATCTTGCTCTTGTTGAACTTGAGGTTGAGGAGGAGCTTGTCGAGCTTGAGGAGGAGGTTGGGGAACCTGATGTTGCACTCTTGGTTGGTAGTTCCGCTCTTGGATTTCTTCTCGAAGTGCTTCCTCTTGATTGCGCCGATCTCGATTGTGGTTGCTGATGGCTCGACTTGATTCTTGAAGGGCACGTTGCGCCTCAAGAGCTTGTGCTTCACATTGTTGTTGTTGAAGACGTTGAGACTCGGTATCTTGTTCCTCTTGATGTAGACGCTCTCGTTCTTCCTCTTGGCGTCGTTGACGTTGTCGTTCTTGAGCTTGTGCAAAAGCAACTTGGTGTGGTTGAGGACGAAGTACTTGCTCATTGACTTGCTCTTGTGAAGGCTTGTCGTGTAGAGGATTGCGAGATGCATGACGGTCTTGACGCGCGGCTCATTGAAGAGTCTTTGATGTCGATGTACTGGAGCCGAAGAAGGTGTCGTCAGAGTGTCGACTTGAGCGGCTCCATCTGGAGTATGAAGAAGTTGAAGGAGGGCGGTTCACCAACAAGGCACGTATCTCGTCCATTCTTGCATCGTTATCTTGCTTGTGAGCGTCGAGCTTGTTGTCGAAGTAGTCTCTTGTACGTTGCTCGGAGAGTCACAAGTCGGTGGCGAGGTTGTCGATGCGGTCGGTCATTGCTTATTGCTCTTGATGCAACACTCGTTGTGCACCAAAGAGGTGGCTCTAGGTGACGAATGATGACATGTCGTCGTCTTGCTCGATGAAGAGTGGGTTGGTAGAAGTACTTGGCCTATCCATCATTCCAAGCAAAAATGTGAGTGGTAGAAGGAGAAGAACTTATACCAAATGTACCTTGACCGATGTTGGAGATGAATCAAGATCACTCAAATGCGGACAATGCAATAGCACAATTGGTACCAATTCTTGTCGGTTCTCACACCTACACAAGTAAAAGTTTATGGTGGAGCTCGGTTAGGATGGTGGCACAAAATTTGATGCAATTGTAAGTGAGCTTCAATAATGTTGGAAAATATTCACAAATTGGCAAATGCAACAAGTAGACCAAGCTAGTAGAGGTACACGGAAACACACACGCAAATAGATAAGTGGGATTGTGCAAACCAAAAGTGAGCCAAAATGTGGAATCCACGAAAATACTCTTGTTGCACAATACACGAGAGACGCTAGCACGATTGCACAATAGGCGGATACATAACTTGTGCACAACCTACTAGGCAAAAATGCAACGACCTCTATCCCAAGTATGCTATATGTATGGTATTTCGGTGATATGATCTAAGATGATCGGATATGACAATCTTAATGTAGTATGATGCTATGGTTCTTGCTTATAAGCTCTTTTCTTCTCTTTCCTCTTTGCTTAAAAGCTTGGTTGCCTCTTTCACTTTTGAGCTCTTTTCTCATGCAAAACTTCATGAACCAAGATAGCAATTGTGTATGCGATGACAACCTTGTGACACAAAAGATGATGCCAAGATATGCACCACTATGGTATGGTATGTATGCTATGGAGTATGAAGACTAATGTGCACAAGTCACGTTGCCGGCAATACTCAATGGCTAGTCTCGATGGGTAAGCAATGCAAAAGTAAGGCCATGTGGTCATCGATGCAATTGCAAGGTATGAGAAAGATGTCGTCGAGGTTACCGTCCTTGGCGATGATGAGTCCTTTGCGAAGATGAGTGGCGGTGATGATGATGTCGAACCGTACCTAGATAGCCGAAACACAATAGGACACGGGCACCACAACTCAAAATCTCAAAGACCAAAACGTGTCAAAATCGTCATAGGAGGTATTGGTGGATGATGGTTGTGTATGTGGGCAGCCGTGGTGGTATGGTTTTTTGGAAGATGTGGTGGAAATGTGGAAGTGGTGGTGGCCGAACTGAGAAAATTCAGTTTCGTCAGAGTTGCTCGGACGTCTGGAGTGTCACGGTCGTCCGGCCGAGTCCAGTTGTCCGGTGCCTAGGCGAAATTCGGGTATGGGATGATCTACACGATTTTCAGGTGGAGGCAGGTGGTGATGTCGAATTCGAGCGAATTTGTGGATGGAAAAGGGTGGGGAGGGTCGGGAAAGCTAGATCCACACGTGGCAACACAAATCCATGAATCAAATCCAACAAAATTTCAACTCACCAACAAATCCCAAAAAAAATTTGGGGCTATTTTTGGTGGGGATTTTCAGATTTAGGAAGAAAACAACAAAGTCAAGCTAGAAAACATGGGGTAGGGGCTCCAAAAAGGTGATCAACGTGGCTTTGATACCAAGATGATGTATGGCGGAACCCTAGGGGCCGATCTTTCACATTTGGAGAGGATCCCTACGAGGAACACGAAGAACACGAGGAGGGGAACGAGAGAAATCACGAGGAAACACAAGAGGAAAACACTCAACCAACGAGAATATGATCACACATGTGCTAGATCATCGAAACACAAGTAGAGATACAAGATCCAAGTCCAACAAAGGACGATACAAAGGGTAACCGGTTCTTATCCGTGAGGAGGTCTTGATGATGGTCTTCTCCAGATGGAGGTCTTGAATCCAGGTGGATCTTCTCTGGATGGAGGTGTCGGTCCCTCACGAGGAGTGGATCCAGATGGATGAGCGAGGCTCCATCTCACAAATGAGCTAAATCAATGCTAACCCTAGATAGGAGGTGGGGGAGGTTTATTTATAGTCATAGTGCAAATGAGGGGCAAAGTGAAGGGGTACAAGGGCATCAGCCCGCAGCTGGATGCAGCCAGGGTTCGGACGTCCGTGAGGCGCCGGTCGTCCGGAGGCTCGCGGGGTCCCGGACGTCCGTGGGTCTTCGGATGTCCATAGATTTCATTCTGTGAACGCTGGCGCGGACGTCCAGACTTCCTCGGATTTCCGTGATTTTGGTTCTGTTGGGGAAGGGCCGGACGTCCATGCTGGCTCGGTCATCTGGGGCCTGGGAGTGGTCGGACGTCCGGGCTGGTCCGGTCGTCCGGAGAGTGTAGCTCTGGACTGCCTCTCTTCTCTTGGCTGTAGCGACCTCCAAGGGTCGGACGTCCGGGCCAGGCCAGTCGTCCGGGGCCTGTAGCTTCCAAGGCAGCTCTTCTTTTTGACCTTCATGCTTGGTGTCCTGGCCTCCTTGGCCATTGAATGTAGCTGTCACGTGGCTCTCGTCCAAGTACCTGATCACACATAGAGTCTCCGTATGAGGTAGTAGCCATGTCTCATGAGTAGGGAGAAGAAGTTTGGAGAGGAGCGAGTTCACCTTATCTTTGATAGCTTTTGCTCGAGCTCTTGTCATGGGTCCAAGTGGTGTCGAGGGAGATGTAGGTACATCCATGGGGATGAGTGAGGGATGCTCCGCATCAACGGGTCTACAACATTCAGATCCGTGTGTATCTTGCAAATCTCTATGTCCCCTTTCGACACTTGATGACGGATGGAATTGAAGCATCTCTTGATGTGCTTGGTTCTCTTGTGAAATCTGGACTCCTTTGCCAAGGCAATTGCACTAGTATTGTCACAGAAGATTTTCGTTGGACCCGATGCACTAGGTATGACACCTAGATCAGATATGAACTCCTTCATCTAAACTCCTTCCTTTGCTGCTTCCAAAGCAGCAATGTACTCCGCTTCACACGTAGATCCCGCCACAACGCTCTGCTTGGAACTGCACCAACTGACAGCTCTGCCATCCAATAAAAATACGTATCCAGTTTGAGACTTAGAGTCATCCAGATCAGTGTCAAAGCTTGCATCGACGTAACCGTTTACGATGAGCTCTTTTTCACCTCCATAAACGAGAAACATATCCTTAGTCCTTTTCTGGTATTTCAGGATGATCTTGACCGCTGTCCAGTGCTCCACTCTGGGATTACTTTGGTACCTCCCTGTTATGCTTATAGCAAGACATGCATCAGTTCTGGTACACAGCATTGCATACATGATAGAACCTATGGCTGAAGCATAGGGAATGACTTTCATTTTCTCTCTATCTTTTGCAGTGGTCGGACATTGAGTCTGACTCAACTTCACACCTTGTAACACATGCAAGAACCCTTTCTTTGACTGATCCATTTTGAACTTCTTCAAAACTTTATCAAGGTATGTGTTTTGTGAAAGTCCAATTAAGCGTCTTGATCTATCTCTATAGATCTTAATGCCTAATATGTAACCAGCTTCTCCGAGGTCTTTCATAGAAAAACTCTTATTCAGGTATCCCTTTATGCTATCCAGAAATTCTATATCATTTATAATCAACAATATGTCATCTACATATAAGATTAGAAATGTTACAGAGCTCCTACTCACTTTCTTGTAAAACAGGCTTCTCCAAAAGTCTGTATAAAACCATATGCTTTGATCACACTATCAAAGCGATTATTCCAACTCCGAGAGGCTTGCACCAGTCCATAAATGGATCACTGGAGCTTGCACCCTTTGTTAGCACCCTTTGGATCGACAAAACCTTCCGATTGCATCATATACAACTCTTCTTCCAAAAATCCATTCAGGAATGTAGTTTTGACATCCATTTGCCAAATTTCATAATCATAAAATGAAGCAATTGCTAACATGATTCGGACAGACTTAAGCATCGCTACGGGTGAGAAAGTCTCATCATAGTCAACTCCTTGAACTTGTTGAAAACCTTTCGCAACAAGTCGAGCTTTGTAAACAGTAACATTACTGTCTACGTCGATCTTCTTCTTAAAGATCCATTTATTTTCTATGGCTTGCTGATCATCCGGCAAGTCCACCAATGTCCTTACTTTGTTCTCATACATGGATCCCATCTCAGATTTCATGGACTCAAGCCATTTTGCGGAATCTGGGCTCATCATCGCTTCCTCATAGTCCGTAGGTTCATCACGGTCTAGTAACATGACTTCCAGAACAGGATTACCGTACCACTCTAGTGCGGATCTTACTCTGGAAGACCTACGAAGTTCAGCAGTAACTTGATCTGAAGCTTCATGATCATCATCATTAACTTCCTCACTAATTGGTGTAGGAATTACGGGAACTGATTTATGTGATGAACTACTTTCCAATAAGGGAGAAGGTACAATTACCTCATCAAGTTCTACTTTCCTCCCACTCACTTCTTTCAAGAGAAACTCCTTCTCTAGAAAGGATCCATTCTTAACAACAGAGATTTTGCCTTCGAATCTGTGATAGAAAGTGTACCCAACAGTTTCCTTTGGGTATCCTATGAAGACGCACTTCTCCAATCTGGGTTCGAGCTTATGAGGTTGAAGCTTTTTCACATAAGCATCACAACCCCAAACTTTAAGAAATGACAACTTTGGTTTCTTGCCAAACCACAGTTCATAAGGCGTCGTCTCAACGGATTTTGATGGTGCCCTATTTAAAGTGAATTCAACCGTCTCTAAAGCATAACCCCAAAACGATAGCGGTAAATCAGTAAGAGACATCATAGATTGCACCATATCCAATAAAGTAAGGTTACGACGTTCAGACACACCATTTCGCTTTGGTGTTCCAGGTGGCGTTCATCGCGAAATTATCCCATGTTGTTTCAAATGAAGGCCAAACTCGTAACTCAAATATTCTCCTCCATGATCAGATCGTAGAAACTTTATTTTCTTTTTACGATGATTTTCCACTTCACTCTAAAATTCTTTGGACTTTTCAAATGTTTCAGACTTATGCTTCATTAAGTAGATATAACCATATATGCTCAAATCATCTGTGAAGGTTAGAAAATAACGATACCCACCACGAGCCTCAACACTCATTGGACCGCATATCCAATAAGTCAGTAGCTCGTTCCATTGTTCCGGAGAATGGAGTTTTAGTCATCTTACCCATAAGGCACGGTTTGCAAGCACCAAGTGATTCATAATCAAGTGATTCCAAAAGTCCATCAGCATGGAGTTTCTTCATGCGCTTTACACCGATATGACCCAAACGGTAGTGCCACAAATAAGTTGCACTATCATTATTAAACTTATATCTTTTGGCTTCAACACTATGAATATGTGTATCACTACTATCGAGATACAACAAAAATAGACCACTCAGTAGGGGTGCATGACCATAAAAGATATTACTCATATAAATATAACAACCATTATTCTCTGATTTAAATGAATAACCGTCTCGCATTAAACAAGATCCAGATATAATGTTCATGCTCAACGCTGGCACCAAATAACAATTATTCAGGTCTAAAATTAATCCCGATGGTAGATGTAGAGGTAGCGTGCCGACCGCGATCACATCGACTTTGGAACCATTTCCCACGCGCATCGTCACCTCGTCCTTAGCCAATCTTCGCTTAATCCCTAACCCCTGTTTTGAGTTGCAAATATGAACAACATAATCAGTATCAAATACCCAGGCGCTACTGCGAGCATTAGTTAAGTACACATCAATAACATGTATATCAAATATACCTTTCACTTAGCCGTCTTTCTTATCCGCCAAATACTTGGGGCAGTTCCACTTCCAGTGACCAGTCCCTTTGCAGTAGAAGCACTCAGTTTCAGGCTTAGGTCTAGACTTGGGTTTCTTCTCTTGAGCGGCAACCTTTTTGCAATTCTTCTTGAAGTTCCCCTTCTTCCCTTTGCCCTTTTTCTTGAAACTAGTGGTCTTATTGACCATCAACACTTGATGCTCCTTTTTGATTTCTACCTCTGCGGCCTTTAGCATTGCGAAGAGCTCGAGAATAGTCTTGTTCATCCCTTGCATATTATAGTTCATCACGAAGCCTTTATAGCTTGGTGGCAGTGATTGAAGAACTTTGTCAATGACACAATCAACTGGAAGATCAACTCCCTGTTGAGTCAAGTGATTATGGTACCGAGACATTCTGAGTATGTGTTCACTGACAGAACTATTCTCCTCCATTTTGCAGCTATAGAACTTGTTGGAGACTTCATATCTCTCAACTCGGGCATTTGCTTGAAATATTAACTTCAACTCTTGGAAGATCTCATATGCTCCATGATGTTCAAAACGTCTTTGAAGTCCCGATTCTAAGCCGTAAAGCATGGCACACTGAACTATCGAGTAGTCATCAACCTTGCTCTGCCAGACATTCTTAACATCATCAGTAAAATATGCAGCAGGCCTGGCACCCAACGGTGCTTCCAGGACGTAATTCTGTTGTGCAGCAATGAGGATAATCCTCAAGTTATGGACCCAGTCCGTGTAGTTGCTACCATCATCTTTCAACTTAGCTTTCTCTAGGAACGCATTAAAATTCAAAGGAACGGTAGCACGGGCCATTGATCTATAACAACATAGACATGCAAAATACTATCAGGTACTAAGTTCATGATAAATTAAAGTTCAATTAATCATATTACTTAAGAACTCCCACTTAGATAGACATCCCTCTAATCATCTAAGTGATCACGTGATCCAAATCAACTAAACCATGCTCGATCATCACGTGAGATGGAGTAGTTTTCAATGGTGAACATCACTATGTTGATCATATCTACTATATGATTCACGCTCGACCTTTCGGTCTCAATGTTCCGAGGCCATATCAGCATATGCTAGGCTCGTCAATTTTAACCTGGGTATTCTACACATGCAAAACTGGCTTGCACCCGTTGTATGTGAACGTAGAGCTTATCACACCTGATCATCATGTGGTGTCTCGGCACGACGAACTATAGCAATGGCGTATACTCAGGGAGAACACTTGTACCTTGAAATTTAGTAAGGGATCATCTTATAATGCTACCGACGTTCTAAGCAAAATAAGATGCATAAAGGATAAACATCACATGAAATCAAAATATGTGACATGATATGGCCATCATCATCTTGTGCTCATGATCTCAATCACCGAAGCATCGTCATGATCTCCATTGCCACTGGCGCGACACCTTGATCTCCATCGTAGCATCGTTGTCGTCTCGCCAATTATTGTTACTACGACTATCACTACCGCTTAGTGATAAAGTAAAACAATTACATGGCGATTGCATTGCATATATACAATAAAGCGACAACCATATGGCTCCTGCCAGTTGCCGATAACTTTGTTACAAAACATGATCATCTCATACAACAATTTATATCACATCATGCCTTGACCATATCACATCACAACAAGCCCTGAAAAACAAGTTAGACGTCCTCTACTTTGTTGTTGCAAGATTTACGTGGCTGCTATGGGCTTCTAGCAAGAACCGTTCTTACCTACGCATCAAAACCACAATGATTTTTTTGTCAAGTGTGCTGTTTTAACCTTCAACAAGGACCGAGCGTAGCCACACTCGATTCAACTAAAGTTGGAGAAACAGACACTCACCAGCCACCTATGTGCGAAGCATGTCGGTAGAACCAGTCTCGCATAAGCGTACGCGTAATGTCAGTCTGATCCACTTCATCCAACAATATCGCCGAATGAAAGTATGACATGCTGGTAAGCAGTATGACTATTATCGCCCATAACTCTTTGTGTTCTACTTGTGCATATAACATCTATGCATAGACCTGGCTCTGATGCCATTGTTGGGGAACGTGGTAATTTCAAAAAAATTCCTACGATCACGCAAGATCTATCTAGGAGATGCATAGCAACGAGAGGGGAGAGTGTGTCCAGCTAAGGTTGATGTAGTCACACGTCTTCACGATCCGACCGATCCTAGCACCGAAGATACGACACCTCCGTGATCTCCACACGTTTAGCTCGATGACGTCCCATGAACTCTAGATCCAGCTGAGGTTGAGGGAGAGTTTTGTCAGCACAACAACGTGGTGATGGTGATGATGAAGTTACTGGCATAGGGCTTCGCCTAAGCACTATGACGATATGACCGAGGTGGAAATCTGTGGAGGGGGGCACCGCACACAGCTAAAACAATTGTCAACTTTTGTGTTCTAGGGTGCCCCCTGCCCCCGTATATAAAGGAGCAAGGGGGAGGCTGGCCGGCCCCTGTAGGCGCGCCCCAAGAGGGGAGTCCTACTAGGACTACTAGTCCTAGTAGGATTCCACCAAGAGGGGAAGAGGGGGAAGGAAGGAGAGGGAGAGGGGAAAGGAAAGGCCCCCTCCTTGTCCTATTAGGACTCATGGGGAGGGGGCGCGTGGCCTGCCCTGGCCGCCTCTCTCTCTCTGCACCAAGGCCCATAGAGGCCCATTAGTTCCCCGAGGTTTCCGATAACCCTCCGGCACTCCAGTTTTATCCGAAACTTCTCCGGAACACTTCCGATGTCCGAATATAGTCATCCAATATATCAATCTTTATGTCTCGACCATTTCGAGACTCCTCGTCATGTCCGTGATCACATTCGGGACTCTGAACAATCTTCGGTACATCATATCACATAAACTCATAATACCATTCATCATCGAATGTTAAGCGTGCGGCCCTACGGGTTCGAGAACTATGTAGACATGACCAAGACTCACTTCCGGTTAATAACCAATAGCGGAACCTGGATGCTCATATTGGTTCCTACATATTCTACGAAGATCTTTATCGATCAAGCCGCATAACAACATACATTGTTCCCTTTGTCATCGGTATGTTACTTGCCCGAGATTCGATCGTCGGTATCATCATACCTAGTTCAATCTCGTTACCGGAAAGTCTCTTTACTCGTTCCATAATACTTCATCCCGTAACTAACTCATTAGTTAAAATGCTTGCAAGGCTTATAGTGATGAGTATTACAGAGAGGGCCCAGAGATACCTCTCCGAAACATGGAGTGACAAATCCTAATCTCGATATATGCCAACCCAACAAACACCTTCAGAGACACCTGTAGAGCACCTTTATAATCACCCATTTACATTGTGACATTTGGTAGCACACAAAGTGTTCCTCCGGTATTCGGGAGTTGCATAATCTCATAGCTTGAGGAACTTGTATAAGTCATGAAGAAAGCAATAGCAATGAAACTGACACGATCGTAATGCTAAGCTAACAGTTGGGTCATGTCCATCACATCATTCTCCTAATGATGTGACCCTATTTATCAAATGACAACACATGTCTATGGTTAGGAAACATAACCATCTTTGATTAACGAGCTAGTCAAGTAGAGGCATACTAGGGACTATATGTTTTGTCCATGTATTCACACATGTACTAAGTTTCCGGTTAATACAATTCTAGCATTAATAATAAACATTTATCATGAATTAAGGAAATAAAGAATAACTTTATTATTGCCTCTAGGGCATATTCCCTTCATTATAGCCCTCCCCCAAATCCGATCATTATGTGCACAGGTCGTGCACAATTGATACTACCGCTACATGCCAAGTAGTATAGAGAAACAACAGTACTAGGAGGCGACAGGCGGCAGTACCGCACGGAATGGTACTACCACGCCCTACTACCGTCCTAGTGGTACATATTCTACGCTTTGTGTGTTGATTAACTTGAACCACTCTTTGTACTTAGTCTTGATCAACCTTGAATCTTTCCAACTCTCCCCATTAAGATGATGTCTTGAAGGTAAACATGAATGTTCGCACAATCTTCTTCTGCAAGACATTCTTGCAGTAGGCTCAACTCTCACGTGACCAATCTGATGCGGAGCATCCCACGATCATCCCCATGGACGCATCTACATCCCCTATGACACCACACGTACAAATGACAAGAGCACGTGCAAGAGCTCTCGAAACCGAGGTGACATCACTCCTCTCACAACTCCCTTTCCAATCACACGAGACATGGCTACTACCTCAAACAGAGACGCTTTGCATACTCAGGTACCTACAAGATAGCCATGGAGAAGCTAAGAAGCAAGGAGAATTGGAAGTGGAAGACAAGCGTGAAGACGGAGAAGGAATCAACCAAGTCCCAGGCTGGCCGGACGATCCGGACGAGGTCCCAGACGATCCGGACAGAGCCCGGACGATCCGGACCCCGGTCCGGACGATCCGGATAATGTGCCCGAAGACACCCGAAGCTGGACCCTGAATCCGGACCATCCGGACAAGCCCCCAGATCATTCGGACCCCAGCCGGACATTCGGACCCCCTCCGGACATCCGGGCCATCACCCCCACCTCCTGCCTCTTCGACTCATCCGGGTCGTCCCCCGGATCATTCGGACACTGACCGGATCATCCGGCTCCCTGCCCGGATCATCCGGACCCCGCCTGCGTGCGCGTGTTGGGCCGAGGCCCATGTACCCCTTCGCCCCTTTGCCTATATATATGACTCCTCCACCTCTCTTCTAGGGTTAGCATTGTGATAGCTCATATTTTGAGATAGAGCTTTGCTCATCCATCCAGATCTACTCCACCACGAGGGACCGACACCTCTTCGGAGAAGATCCTCGTTGGATTCAAGACCTCCTCTCGGAGAAGACCCTCTTCAAGGCCTCCTCACGGAGAAGAACCGGTTACCTATGTATCGTCCCTTGTTGGATTTGGATCTTGTACCCTTATGTGTTTCGAGGATCTAGCACATGTGTGACTATCTTCTTGTTGGTTGAGTGTTTTCTCTTGTGTTTCCCTCGTCTTCCCCTTGTTTCCCCTCTCGTGTTATTCGTGTTCTTGGTAGGATTCCCTCCAAACGTGAAAGATCAGGCATCTAGGGTTCTACCCTACATCATCTTGGTATCATGAACCACGTTGATCACGTTTTTGGAGCCCCTACCCTTTGTTTTCTAGCTTGATTTTGTTGTTTTTCGTCCTAATCTGAAAATCCCCACCAAAAATAGCTCCCAATTTTTTTGTGATTTGTTGGTTTTGATGATGTTTTGTTGATTTTGATCCGTGGATTCATTGTGTTGCAAGTAGATCTTGCGTTTCCCCACCATCTCACCCTCGAAATCCATCCAAAATCCACGAAATCCTTGAATTTATCCCTGTTTTCGAGTTCATCCCGAGCCATTCCCGTGCGTAGTTAACCTGCCCGGATCATCCGGACCTTGACCCGGATCATCCGGACATTGACCCAGATCATCCGGCTCCTGGCCCGGATCATCCGGCTACCTCTGCCGAAACTGCATTTTCTGCAGTTTTTGCCCACCACCACCTATGCCTCCGCATACCCACTTCGACCACCACCACCTAAACTCTGCCAACCCCACGACATACCCCACCGTACCACCATTCAGCTTTGGGTTCGAGAATTGGAGTTGTGGTTTCCATTTCCTATTGTGTTTCAGCTATATAGGTACGATGCGACATCAGCATCACCACCGCTCATCTTCGTGGAGGAATCATCATCGCTAAGGATGGTAACCTCGACGACATGTTTGTCTATGCTTTGCCATTGCATTGATAACCACATAGCCTTACTTTTGCATTGCTCACCCATTGAGACTAGCCTTTGAGTATTGCCGACAATGTGACTTGTGCACATTAGTGATCATACTTCCCATAGCATACATACCATACCATCGTGGTGCATATCTTGGTATCATCCCTTGTGCCACAAAGTTGTCATCGCATACACAATTGCTATCTTGGTTCGTGAAGTTTTGCATGAGAAAAGAGTTCAAGAGAGGACAAGCCAAACAAGCTTTTAAGCAAAAGGAAAAGATAAGCAAAGAGCTTATAAGCAAGAACCATAGCATCATACTACATTAAGATTGTCATACTCGATCATCTTCGATCATATCACCAGAGTACCATACATATAGCATACTTGGGATAGAAGTCGTTGCATTTTTTCTTAGTAGGTTGTGCACAAGTCTCGTATCCGCCTATTGTGCAATCATGCTAGCGTCTCTCTAGTGTTGTGCAACAAGAGCATTTTCGTGGATTCCACATTTTGGCTCATTTTTGGTTTGCACAACCCCACTTATCTATTTGCGTGTGTGTTTCCGTGTACCGCTACTTGCTTGGTCTACTTGT
Organism: Triticum dicoccoides; assembly: GCF_002162155.2. Lineage (NCBI taxonomy): Eukaryota > Viridiplantae > Streptophyta > Magnoliopsida > Poales > Poaceae > Triticum > Triticum dicoccoides. The sequence goes on along the minus strand of NC_041383.1, from coordinate 157,313,690 downwards.
TGCATTTGCGAATCTTTTTCAACATCTTTGAGTCTAACTAACAATTGCATCAAATTTTGTGCCACCATCCTAACCGAGCTCCACCATAAGCTTTTACTTGTGTAGGTGTGAGAACCGACAAGAATTGGTACCAATTGTGCTATTTCCTTGTTCCACATTTGAGTGACCATTGATCCATCTTCAACATGGGTCAAGGTACATTTGGTATAAGTTCTTCTCTTTCTCCCACTCACATATTTGCTTGGAATGATGGATAGGCCAAGTTCTTCTACCAATCCTCTCTTCGTCGAGCAAGACGACGACATGTCATCCTATGTCACCAAGAGCCACCTATTCGGTGCACAACGATCTTTGCATCAAGAGCAACAAGCAATGAGTGACTGATGAAGCTATGTACCTAGGGTAGGGTCATGGACCTGTCTAAGCTACCCTACCCAAGGACATCTCTAGAAGAAACTACCTGTCAGTCGACCTAGAGGTGATCCACTCGACAGACTCGAGGACACTCGACCATGAAGATAACCACTCGACCATGAAGCTAACCACTCGACGGCCAGGAGATCTAAAGTCACTCTGCACGCAACGGTCTGTCATTAAGTAGCCTTTATGGTCTTCATAGCACTTTATGTGGGCATTACCAGTAACCCCCTGTCTTAATGTACTTTAAACCATGCATAACTGAGGGCCGGAGGGGTCTGGCAGACTCTATATAAGCCACCCCTCTCCTCAGTGTAAAGGGTTCGCACCCCTGTAACTCACACGCATATAATCTAGTCGACCGCCTCCGGGCACCGAGACGTAGGGTTGTTACTTCCTCCGAGAAGGGCATGAACTCGTAAAACTCTTGCGTGTACAACTACTCCATAGCTAGGATCTTGCCTCTCCCTTAGTACCCCCCTACACTACTATCAGACTTAGAACCACGACAGTTGGCGCCCACCGTGGGGCAGGTGTCTTAGCGACTTATTGGAGAAGTTACAATGTTTTCCGATCTCCTTCATCATGGTTTCAGGTGGAGTTTTGGTTGAGGGCCGCAAGATTTGTGTCGGCGCGCTCACGTTCGTCACCGACGACTCTGCCTGGCTTCAGGAGGCTCCGCTCGACGTCGACGCGCTCCCGGTTCGCGGAGCGACGCACTTTCACGCGTGCGTCCGCGGCGTCCTCCTGCGGCAACCGTCGACCCAGTATCGACCGGTTTTTGTGTCATCCTCCCTTCCTGCTTCCCGCCGGCGCAAGCGCTCCGATCGGTCGAGGCTTTAGCGGCGGGTGAGGCACGCGGTGGCTCGCCAGTTGACCATCGCCCAAGTCACGGCAATCGAGCCCGACGAATCTCTCTACGGCCTGTTCGACTGGCTCCACCGAGACTACATCCGAGTGCGACAACTGTGATCCAGCGGCGGAGGTCCTAATGGTCAATGGACCACACGGTTCCCCCAGTTTTCCTGGCACCGGAGGAAGTGACGGTGGAGGCGATCCGTCGCACGACCATGAAGAGTACCTTCCCGAGCCCCTCAATTCGCTGCAGAGGGAAGAACTTCGCCGCCGGAACATGGATGCGCTTCACACTCCTATCGTTGGAGAAACCCCTGAGGCTCGCGCCTTAGAGGATGCGCGTTTGGCCAACTTGGCTGAGCACACTCGACTGGAGAACCTTCAGTGGGCACTCGACGAGCGTGCGCAACAACGGGTTCCAGAATCCAGTCGACGTCAGCTCTTTCCACCATCGACTCAGGTATATCGAACTCCGATTCAGAATCTAGCAGCTGCATCCCGTATAGCAGAGTCAATTCAGCCTTCCCAGTCGGAGGCTGGTAGAGGCTTGATGCAGATCAGAGATTTGCTCCGCGCAGCAGGAGATCAGAACTTAGCTGTATCACAATCGCGGAATAGGATTCACAGTAGATCCGTGGCTACGAATATAGTCCAGTCGGCTCATAGCCCCAGATCGCCCCCGAGGCGCGAGGGGCGTGGAGATCGGCACGATCAGTACAAGAACCGTGAGCAGTATGATCACCGATTCGATCGCGATGATCGACATCGAGTGCCCACCCCTTCCCCAAGGGGTGGATCCTACGCACCTCGACAGCAGGATGATAGACGCCAGCACAGTGGTGGGCGAAGGATTCTAGTCGACCCCAGGGAACCAGGCTTTGATGCGAGGTCCATCATCATTCAAGGTCTGGTCGACCGGAACAGAGCTTACAGAGAGGGTCACGACAGAGATGTACCCACCAGTAGCCGAGTGCATGTCTCAGGACCAGAGTGTTTCAGCAGAGCCATCAGGGCCGCAGTGATTCCCCCCAACTTTAGGTTGGCGACTGGAGTCAGTAAGTTCAATGGTGAGTCTAAGCCTGATACTTGGCTTGAAGACTACCGAGTGGCTGTCGAGATCGGCGGCGGAAATGATGAGGTTGCCATGAAACATCTGCCTCTTATGTTGGAGGGATCGGCCAGAGCATGGTTGAATCAGTTGACACCCAGCAGCATTTACACGTGGGAAGATCTTTCCCGAGTGTTTGTCAGGACGTTTGAAGGAACATGCAAGCGACCAGCAGGACTGACAGAGCTGCAATCTTGTGTGCAGAAGTCGAATGAGACTTTGAGAGATTACATCCTGAGATGGATCACATTACATCACACGGTAGAGAATGTATCTGATCACCAGGCAGTCTGTGCCTTCAAGGAAGGCGTTAAGTACAGAGAGCTAAGCCTGAAATTCGGTCGAACCGGAGACATGTCTCTGAGTCGAATGATGGAGATAGCCACCAAATATGCCAATGGTGAGGAAGAGGACTGGTTCCGGAGTGGCAAGCACAAGTCAGTCGCCCAGGAAACCGGAGGAGGGAACTCCAGTCGGAAGCAAAAGCGGAAAGCTGAGCCAGCTACTCCTGGAGAAGCCTTGGCCGTGACTCAAGGAAAGTTCAAAGGAAAGCCAAAAGGGACTTGGAACCCCAAGAAAGTGAAGGATAAAGATGGAAATGACGTGATGGATTTACCGTGTCACATCCACACGAAGAAAGATGAAGAGGGTAATTTCATTTACCCAAAGCATACCACTCGACAATGTTGACTCCTGATACATCTGTTCCAGGGGAAACAGTCCAAGGATAAGGAAAAAGAGTCGGACAAAGTTGAGGAAAAGGGGGATAGTGACGAGGAATATCCTCAGGTCAATTCCACTCTGGTGATTTTTGCTGACGTTGAGAGCAAAAGTTTGAATATACTGTACGCTGAGACGCTGAAAGGGATGGGCATTCCGATGTCCAGACTCAGCACAAGCAACATGAGTTTCTATGGAGTCATTCCTGGCAAGAAGGCCGCGTCACTCGGCCAGATTGCTCTCGATGTGGTTTTTGGTGATTCCAAAAACTTCCGCAAAGAAAAGTTGACATTTGAGGTTGTGGATTTCCAAAGTGCCTATCACGCTATTTTGGGCAGGCCAGCTTATGCACATTTTATGGCTCGACCATGCTACGTGTACCTCAAATTAAAGATGCCTGGCCCCAAAGGTGTGATCACTGTTACTGGCAACCGGAAGAAGACGGAAGAGTGCTTTTAGAAAGGATCAAAGATCACCGATGCTCAGATGGTAGCAGAAGAGTGGCAGGAACATCAGAGAAATGCAGACCCGAGTGATTTGTTGCGAGCCAAGAAGCCCGCTACGGAATCAGCATTTCAGTCGTCCGATGAGACAAAACCAGTTCACATCCACCCGACCGACCCCAATGCCGCTCCGACTAATATCTCCACAACACTCGACCTCAAATAGGAAGAAGCGCTCATCCAATTCCTCCGTGAGAACTGGGACATCTTTGCATGGAAACCTTCTGACATGCCAGGTGTACCCAGGGGGCTGGCTGAGCACCGTCTGCGAGTCGATTCAAAGGCAAAACCTGTCAAGGAACATCTGCGACGGTCCGCCGTCCAGAAAAGGAAGGCTATTGGCGAAGAGGTGGCTCGGCTCTTAGCAGCAGAGTTTATCCGAGAGATTTACCACTCCGAGTGGATCGCCAATGTTGTCATGGTCCCCAAGAAGGACAAGTCACTTCGCATGTGCATTGACTTTAAACATATCAATCGGGCCTGCCCGAAAGATCATTTTCCTCTTCCTCGCATCGACCAAGTAGTCGACTCGACTGCGGGGTGTGAGCGACTGTCTTTCTTAGACGCCTATTCCGGGTACCATCAGATCCGTCTGTATGGACCCGATGAGATCAAAACAACTTTCATCACCCCATACGGGTGCTTCTGTTATGTCACCATGCCATTCGGCCTCAAGAATGCCGGGGCCACATTCATGAGGATGATTCAGAAGTGTTTGCTCACTCAAATCAGTCGGAATGTGGAAGCGTACATGGATGATATTGTGGTCAAGTCACGGAGAGGTTCCGACCTGCTGACTGACCTTGCTGAAACATTGCCAACCTCAGGAGGTATGATATCAAGCTTAATCCATCAAAGTGCACATTTGGAGTTCCTGGCAGAAAATTACTCGGTTTTCTTGTTTCCGAACGAGGAATCGACGCCAATCCAGAGAAAGTGGGCCCTATACTCCGAATGAAAAGGCCTGTGCGTGTGCACGATGTTCAGAAGCTTACTGGTTGCTTGGCCGCTTTAAGTCGATTCATCTCTCTTCTCGGTGAAAAGGCATTGCCTCTTTACCGACTGATGAAGAAGTCAGACAAGTTCGAGTGGACTCCTGAAGCTGATGCAGCGTTTGTAGAGTTAAAACCCCTGCTTTCCACCCAGCCGGTGCTTGCTGCCCTGATCAGCAAAGAGCCTTTGCTGCTTTACATTGAAGCCACAGGACAAGTCGTCAGTACAGTACTTACGGTCGAGCGGGAAGAAGAAGGGAAAGCCTTCAAAGTCCAGCGCCCAGTATATTATATTTCTGAAGTCCTGACCCCATCAAAGTAAAGATACCCTCATTATCAGAATCTTGTATATGGGATTTATATGACCACGAAGAAAGTTACTCACTATTTCTCTGACCATACCATTACAGTCATCAGAGACGCCACATTGTCAGAGATTCTGCACAACAGAGATGCAACTGGTCGAGTGGCAAAATGGGCGATTGAACTCCTTCCCTTGGATATCAGATTTGAGGCAAAGAAAGCTATCAAGTCCCAAGCAATAGCAGATTTCCTCGCCGAGTGGACTGAACAGCAATTGCCGACTCAAGTTCACTCGGAACACTGGACCATGTTCTTTGATGGCTCTAAAATGCTGAATGGTTCTGGTGCTGGGGCAGTGTTGGTTTCCCTCTGAGGAGATAAGCTCAGATATGTACTCCAGATTCACTTTGATTCCTCCAACAATGAAGCAGAATACGAAGCACTTTTATATGGGTTGCGTATGGCCATTTCACTCGGCGTCCGTCGCCTCATGGTCTACGGCGACTCGGATTTAGTGGTCAACCAAGTGATGAAGGAGTGGGATGTTAGAAGCCCAGCTATGACTGGTTACTGCAACGCAGTAAGAAAGCTGGAGAAGAAATTCGAGGGGTTAGAGCTTCATCACATACCCCAACTGAAAAATCAAGCAGCTGATGACTTGGCGAAGATAAGTTCCAAGAGAGAAGCCATTCCCAGTGGCGTGTTTTTGGAGCATGTCCACGCGTCGTCAGTCCAAGAGGATCCTTTCACCGAAGAAGCCCCCCAGCCAAAAAGTGCCACGGATCCGACTGAAGTTGAGGTCCCAGCCGTGGTCGACCTAATCATGGAAGTTCTGGTTATCACTCCCGACTGGACAGTGCCTTACATCGCGTATATCCTAAGGAAAGAGCTCCCAGAGAATGAAGAAGAGGCTCGGCAGATCGCCCGTCGATCCAAGGCCTTTACTGTCATGAAGGGACATTTGTACAGAGAAAGCGTGACTGGAGTCAGCCAGGAATGCATAACGCCGGAAGAAGGTCGAATGATTCTCAACGACATCCACTCGGGGACCTGTGGCCATCATGCGTCCTCTCGGACTATCGTGGCTAAAGCATATCGAGCGGGATTTTACTGGCCCAGAGCAAATGAAATGGCAAAAGAGATAGTCGACAAGTGTGAAGGATGTCAGTTCTACTCCAATATGTCACACAAGCCCGCCTCAGCCTTGAAGACCATTCCAATCGTCTGGCCTTTTGCTGTTTGGGGGTTAGATATGGTTGGACCACTGAGAACTGGCAGGAGTGGCTTCACCCATGTACTAGTGGCAGTCGACAAGTTCACCAAGTGGATCGAAGCCAAGCCTATTAAAAATCTTGATGCTGGCACTGCCATCAGCTTCATCATAGAATTGATATTCAGATATGGAGTTCCGCATAGCATCATCATGGGTCAAACTTCGATTCTGACCAATTCAAAGCCTTCTGCGCTTATCAAGGCACACAAGTCGACTATGCTTCGGTCGCCCACCCCCAGTCGAATGGACAAGCAGAAAGAGCAAACGACCTAATTCTCAAAGGACTAAAACCCCGGTTGATGCGTGATCTCAAGCACGCAGTAGGCGCGTGGGTCGACGAACTTCCATCAGTTCTTTGGGGATTGAGGACTACTCCAAATCGGTCGACTGGGAGAACTCCATTCTTTCTGGTCTATGGGGCTAAAGCGGTTCTGCCAAGTGACCTGCTTCACAATGCACCGCGAGTCGAGCTCTACTCTGAAGTCGAAGCAGAGCAAGCCCGACAGGATGCAGTCGACCTTCTGGAAGAAGAAAGAGAGATGGCCATGATCCGATCGACCATCTATGAGCAAGACTTGCATTGATTCTACGCCAGAAATGTGAAGACCCGAGCCTTCCAAGAAGGAGACTTGGTCCTCCGAGTGGACCAACAGAAGCCACACAAAGTCGCCCCTACTTGGGAAGGCCCCTTCATCATCACCAAAGTTCTCCACAACGGAGCATATCGTCTTTACAACGTCGATCATCAGATTGACGAGCCACGATCTTGGAATGCGGATCTGCTCCGCCCCTTTTACACTTAAGTACTCACTCGGATGAGATGTAATAAAAATATTCCTGTAGTTTATCTATCAAAGACAAAAGTGTTATAATTTTCCCATTAATTGTTGTTGCTTTCGCTTATGTAAGAAATCCCCCAGTGGGTGGCTTAGCTGCGAATCCGTTTCGCCTAAGTTTGTAAAAAAAATTCCTGCCGAGTGACAAGCAAGCCTCTCACTCGGAGACTTAGCTGCAAATCCATTTTGCCTAAGTGTTTGAAACCCTACCGAGTGAAGAGAAAACCTCCCACTCGGGGGCTTAGCGGCGAATCCGTTTCGCCTAAGTGTTAAAAATCCTACCGAGTGGAGAGCAAACCTCCCACTCGGGGGCTTAGCTGCAGTCCAGTACTCGCCTAAGTGATTGAAATCCTACCGAGTGGAGAGCAAACCTCCCACTCGGGGGCTTAGCTGCAGTCCAGTACTCGCCTAAGTGTTTAAAAATCCTACCAAGTGGAGAGCAAACCTCCCACTTGGGGGCTTAGCTGTAGTCCAGTACTCGCCTAAGTGTTTAAAAATCCTACCGAGTGGAGAGCAAACCTCCCACTCGGGGGCTTAGCTGCAGTCCAGTACTCGCCTAAGTGTGAAATTCATTCCGACCCGCAAGGACGACCAGGTGCAGGTCGACTGCTACCTTCTCCTTCGAGTTACGACACAAACACAATGAGAAGCAATGAAAATCCTACCGAGTAGTGAGCCTGTCTCCCGCTCGGGGGCTTAGCTGCGGTCCAGTACTCGCCGAAGTATTTGAAATCCTACCGAGTGGTGAGTCTGTCTCTCACTCGGGGGCTTAGCTGCGGTCCAGTACTCACCTAAGTATTTGAAATCCTACCGAGTGGTGAGTCTGTCTCTCACTCGGGGGCTTAGCTGCAGTCCAGAACTCGCCTAAGCATTTGAAATCCTACCGAGTGGTGAATCTGCCTTTCACTCGGAGGCTTAGCTGCAGCCTAGTGCTTGCCTAAGTGTTTAAAATCCTACCGAGTGGTGAGTCTGCCTCACACTCGGAGGCTTAGCTGCAGTCTAGCACTCGCCTAAGTACGCAAATCATTCTGACCCGCAAGGGCGACGAGGTGCAGGTCGACTGTAACCTTCTCCTCCGGGCTTCGGCACAAATACAATGTGCGCTTCATCCTGGGCTGCAAGGACGCAAGTCGACTGAAATCTGTTCTCCAACCTACAAGAGCACGCCCCAAGCACAGAAATATATTCCGAGCGAAGAACAATGTTCGTTCGAAGACAAATGCAAGCATATTCAATGGTAAAGCCAAGTTCAGATACCATCCTACGGATCCAGAAGTGCTCAGGCATCAAGCCTGTTAAAGTTTATCGGTTACAAAAACCACTCGGCATTTCGAGGCAAATTTAAGGCATAGAAGTTTTTTACTCCTCCGGTGGAGGATTGGAAGGCGCGACGAACTCGTCTAGGTCGATTCCATCAGCAATCCGAGTGGCAGCAGCAATGAATGTCTCCATGAAGGATCGGAAGTCATGCTTCTTAGTATTGGCCACCTTGAGGGACACCAGCTTTTCCTCTCGTGCATCTTTGCAGTGAACACGGACTAAAGATAGAGCTACATCAGCACCGCACCTAGCAGAAGACTTCTTCCACTCTTGCACTCGGCCTGGGACTTCATTCAGTCGAGTCATCAAAGACTCGAGGTCGTTCTGAAGCATCTCCCCTGGCTAGAGTGTCGTGTCGATTTGCGACGTTGCTGCCTTCAGTCGGGCCAGATAGTTCACCACACCAGCGACACGAGACTCCAGTCGAAGAACATCATGGCAGCTTCATCCTTCATTGGAGAGTTGATGGGATCCAAGCCTGTCTCCACTCGACTGGTCTCTTCCTCAAAGTTTTGGCAGAATTCTGTAAACACAAGTCAAACATAAACCAACAGTTCCGCGAGAATCAACGGTGACAAGTCAGTCGAGTGAGAAAGGTTACATTCAAGCATGAGGAACAACTTGCTGGCGAGCCCTCCCAGATAAGCTTCTAGTCATTCTTCTTCCCCACCAGTTCACTAGCCTTGTCGCTTAGAGCAATCTTGTCGTTCTTCAGACGGCTGACTTCCTTGTTGGCCGCGTTGAGAGAAGCTTTCAAGTTGGCGTTCTCTTCTTCAAGCTTGCCAACTGAAGTCAGCTTCTCTTCCGCAAGCTTCGTTTTGTCCAGAGCCACCTTCTACGCTTTAGCAAGTTCCTGGTCCTTCTTCTTCAGAGCCTCCTTCGTTTTTTCTGCGAAATGACAAGGAGGTCAGAATCAATAATGTGCAGAAGGAAGGAAACAGTCGTCAAGTTCTCACCAATCATACCTTTTGCCTCGTCCTTCGCCTTCTGAAAGTTCTCCTGAACAAGTTTCAAGTCAAGGTCAAGCTGAATATGTTTCTTTTCCAACTCAGTGTAACGGGCCACGAGCTCGCAACATTTCTGCAAATAGTCAGTCGACAGACATCAAAGAGAGGTTGCTTCCGAGTGACTAAGAGAAAAACAGTAATGTTTCTAAGTCTACAGTCGAATCAAAATATTCAACAGTAGTCTCGGGGACTACACCCAGTGGGTGCACTCAGCGTGCCCCCACTAATTCTACCGACTCGATCTGATCAGTCGAACGAAAGGATCAAAGAGATTATGGTCTCATCATAATCTACAAAAAAAAAGGGAAAAAGAGAGAGTTCTTCAGACTACAGTCGACTGCCAGCAGTCCACCATAGTATCGGGGACTACACCCAGTGGGTGCACTCAGCGTGCTCCCACAGGTCCTAATGTTCCACTCGACATGGTCCAACCAGACTGAGTGAAGAAATTTCAACTACAAAGACTATAGTCGACTGCCAGCAGTCCACCATAGTCTCGGGGACTACACCCAGTGGGTGCACTTAGCGTGCCCCCACCAGTCTACAAACCCAATCGACACACCCACTGGGTGTATAGACACAAAGATTTTTGGAAAGAAAATCTTCAGATAACATATCCTAACAGAACAGGTGGTTACCAACTAACCTGGACATTGCTCTGAAGGGCTTAGCTTGCATCATAAGCCGCTTGGCTGGCTTCCCGGATCGCCTTCACCTGCTCCATCATAATCCCCGCCTGGCATATAGCCTCCTTAGCAGCGCCCGCCTGATCCTCTGGGACGTGGTGTGTGGCGAAAAGGGAGGGCGGTTCAGCAGTCGACGACGAAGGCCGGACACTCATCAGCGGCACAACAAAGGTCACAGAATGCCGAGCGATGTTGCCACCTACTTGAACCAGTACCTCAGGTGCTGACGCAGTCCAAGTGGCCTTGCCAGCCGCGGCCTGTCTAGTCTTCCTCGCCTTCAGGGGCACCTCGTCATCGTCATCGGGGAGATCAATGACGTGACGAGGAGCTGCAAGATAAATCCAGAGTTGGAAATGAAGATCCGATCGACCAAAAGCGAAAACTACAAGAGAACATACCAGGGTTGGAGGTGACAGTGTCTTCCATTTCTTGGTCGCCGTCCTTGGCAGAGGTCTCGGAGGTAGTAGCACTGCAGATTTCAGAAACCAGTCGGTTAGTCGATGAGTCGACCGGAAGTTCGCTCGAGCTGAACAAGGAAACACAAATCCTGCTGTTACCCGGAGATGGTGGGAATGGCCATTTTCATCTTGGGCAAGGCCTTCGGTGGCTTTGATGACTCCGCCCGCGGATGCTTCGGCGCTTTTTCAGTCGGCGCCGGAGAGGCCGTCCGAGGGCGCTTTGTCGATGGCACAACGGGCGCAACCACTTTTCTGCGCTCCCTCGTGGGGTCGTGGGCGAGCTTGGATCACCTTTCCGTGCGAGGAGGATCGACTTCCATTTCCTCCTCCTCCTCGCTGGAACCGTCTTCATCCTCTTCCCCCTCGTCGTCAGATTTCCACTCCTCCTCCTCACTTTCACCTCCACTCGCCTCTCCCTCCTTGGCTTGTTCCTGCGCCCCGTTGGGCATCGAGTACATTTCAGTCATGACCTAGAAGATAGCAAACAAGACAAAAGTCAGTCGGTTGATTTCAAACAGACAGAATGGAAAAAACAGAATCGCAGTCGGAAATTCAGAATTGGACCTTGTCAACTTCATATGATTGGTCGAGTGGAACGACCCTCCTGGCTCCTCGGGGGTTGTCCTTGTTCCCCGTAATGCTTCCCATCCACCACGCGAGCATGGCGTCATCGATCTCCTCCGGGTGGATCCGAGTGGTGTCCTCAGTTCCAGAATACATCCACATAGGATGATCTCGAAATTGGAGCGGCTGGATGCGCCGCCGGAGGAAGACCTCCAGGAGGTCCATACTAGTCACCCCGTCGCGGATGAGCTGCACGACACGCTCGACCAGCACCTTCACCTGTGCCTTCTCCTCCGGGACCACCTTCAAAGAGGAGGGCTTCCTCACTCGTTCCATGGAAAAGGGAGGGAGCCCGGTCGACTGCCCTGGCATCGGCTGATCCTTGCAGTAAAACCAAGTCGATTGCCACCCATGGACGCAGTCGGGCAAAACCATGGTCGGAGAAGAAGTTTTCCCTCTCAACTGGATCCCAAGGCCCCCACACATCTGAATCACATGTGTCCTCTCGTCACTCGGATTTGCCTTCTTCACCGTCTGGGAGCGACAGGTGAAGATGTGCTTAAAGAGACCCCAGTGAGGCCGGCAACCCAAGAAGCACTCGCACAAAGACACATAGGCGGCAAGGTACACTATGGTGTTGGGCGTGAAGTGGTGGAGTTGTGCCCCAAAGAAATTCAAAAAACCCCGGAAGAAAGGGTGGGGCGGCAAAGAAAACCCACGGTCGACGTGGGTGGCCAGAAGAACGCACTCACCCTCCTGAGGCTGCGGCTCTGACTCCCTCCCCGGGAGCCGCGCCGATCCATGGAGGATCAGCCCTCCATCAGCCAGGTCGTCGAAATCCGCCTAACTAATTGTCGAGCGGATCCAGTCACCCTGGATCCAGCCCAGCGGCAGGCCGGTCCTCGATGAAGAGCCACTCCGACTGGTTCCCCTCCCCTTCGACTTCACCGTTGCTTTCTTCGCCCGCTCCAGGGCCACCGTATTCTCCTTCACCATTGTCAGGACCCCGACTCAATGCCACATCGATCAAGCATGTAACACCTCATATCACTTTGCGGCCTCACGCACGGTATTCCCACGGGTGTCGCCTTACCTTTGCCCGGGACCGTTTGCGCTTTTTGGCACACGTATATGATAGTGTCGCTAGCATCTATATGATAAGGAGCCCGGGCTGACATGGCTAGTCGTAAACCCAAAGTGGCACAGACTTACAGGGATAGGCATCCATGACCCAGCATCGAACGTGTCAGTCATCAGCGAGTGAATCCAGGCTGTAGCACTGGGCTAGCAGGACTCCGGTGAACCGGGCTGTAGCGGGCTAACAGGACTCCGGTATTCATCGCGTGACATTTCCCCGAAGGGACAGACACAGGAACGAAGAAGGACACATGCCGGCCAGCCTAAGTGTTCCGGAGCAGTAGCAAGCTACCATGGCTCGGTGGAGACACTAGGAGACATTTCCCGGTAAGAGAGGCTACTAAAGATAAACAACTAGATAGTCAGATCCCACACATACCAAGCATTTCAATAACATACACACAATATGCCTGATATGTGCAAATACAACATGGCATCACAACATGACTCTACGGCTCAAGTATTTATTCATTAGGCTCCGAGGAGCAAGATATTACAAACATAGGTCTCATGACCCAACATTCAGAGCATACAAATCAAAGCACAAGTGGAAGCTATCATGTCTGAGTACAGACATCTATAAATGAAAAAGGCTGAGAAGCCTGACTATCTACCAAATCCTGCCGAGGCACAAGATCGTAGCTGAGGTAACAAGCTAAACGTCGAAGTCCACGCGGAACTACTAGGGAGACCGAAATCTCTCTGCAAAAGCATAAAATAGGCAAACGTGAGTACAAATGTACCCAGCAAGACTTACATCAGAACTAACTACATATGCATCATTATCAACCAAGGGGATGGTGGGGTTTAACTGCAGCAAGCCAGCTTTGACTCGGTGGCTATACTAAACTACGACTGCAAGTAACTCTTTTGAGGTGGCGCACACGAGTCCACATATTCACCATATCAATACACCACTATGGATCCGCTCCCGTCTCCCTACGAGAACGCCATCCATAGCACTCACGCTTATCTTGCGTATTTTAGAGTATCCACTTTCACTTGTCTATGAACTGATATAAGCAACCCAGAAGTCCTTTTCCGCGGACACGGCTATTCGAATAGATGATGTTAACCCTGCAGGGGTGTACTTCTTCATACATGTTTCCACCACTTAGCGTCTGCACACGACATGTGCTCGGCAGACTTCAAGCGAAAGCCGACGTGGGTGTAGACCACGACCTACCTAAACACTCAAGTCTCTAGCCTAGGTTTATCGCCTATTCGGGTTCCATCCATGAGGAGATCCGGCCGGAGTTTCGCTCACAGCCCCAAACGATGTGAACAGGGTTCCGTGACACCAAACGGGCGCCCGGTATACCCGGCCACGTGCCTACCGCATCACAGCCCACCCCTTCGGTCAGCGCTGTGCACGGCCTCCAGCATACTACAAACACCAGAAACTACTTGCAACTCCTGGACAGAGGACTTGGGTGAATAAGAAGTCGAGCGGGGTCATATTTCAGGGCCCAATGTATGGTAGTAGCTGAATCATGGATCACAAACACAGAACTCAGTTCCTGAGGACGGCTGCAATGAGACAACCCACCATGTACTCCTACATGGCCTCTCACCGCTACCTTTACCAAATCGTATTCACACACTTAGCTCACACACAGTAGGACATGTTCACACACCTCTGATTCATCCCCGATGAATCAGACCTGACTCAACTCTAAGCAGTAGCAGGCATGACAAACAAGCAAGAATGAGTAGGCACAACAGGGCTCAAACAACTCCTACTCATGCTAGTGGGTTTCATCTATTTACTATGGAATGACAGGTCATGCAGAGGATAAAGGGGTTCAGCTACCGCAGCAAGTAACAGATGAATCGGTGTTGTCCTAATGCAGTAAAAGAGAGCAGGAGCGAGAGAGTAGGATTATATCGGAATGAACAAGGGTGTTTTGCTTGCCCGGCACTTCTGAAGATAACATAGCTCTTCATTGGTGTCAACGATCACATCATCGGTACAACGTCTATCGAGGGGGAACAACACCGGCAAACAAGGAAGAACACAATCAATGCAATGCGACAATATGATGCATGAATGTGAATTGGCAATATGATGTGATTTGTGCTGATGCAACTAAACCAGGTTAAATGAAGTTGGTTTGAATCCAAGATTCAAACTCAAACTCCATATGCGGATATTTAAATGCCATTAATATGATTTGTGCTAAACAGCAGCTATAAGTTGTTCTAACATGCATGAAAATGGTACAGATGGATAGATTGGATTTTTCTGATCATTTTTCATATATAATTTGTTTCATTTGGAGTTATGGTTGAATTACTATGAATTTTTGAAGTTTTGAACATTTTCTGGAATTATTAAATCATTTAAGATTTATTTAAATTCCAGAAAGGAATTATTGCGTCAGCATGACCTCATAGTGACGTCAGCAGGTCAACGGGCGCCGTCCAGGTCAAACTGACCTGTGGGCCCTGCGTGTCAGTGTCTGGACTAACTAACCTAATTAAAATTAACCCTAACTAACTTGGTTAGCCGGGCGGGGCCCGCATGTCAGTGGCTCATCTAATTAGCTAAGTTAATTAACACTAACTAACCTAACACTAATTAAGCAGGCACCTGGGCCCACACGTCAGGGGAGGTCAAACCCTGGGCCGATCAGGTCAAACCTGCCGGCGACTTGTCGCCGGCGACGACAGAAACGGCGGGGCGGCTCGGGATTGCGATACAGGGAACCATTCGAGGCGCCGTTGGGCTCTACGGAAAGCTGGCGATCCCGTGCATCCAACGGTGCAACCGGGGCGAGCTGGGGTGGCCGGAGCTCACCGGAATGAAGCTCACGGCGGCGCCAGCGTTCGGGTGAACTGGGTTTCAGGGTTAGGGAGCACGACAGGAGGCAAAGAGGGGTGTTACGACCTCCTGGGGTTGCACTGAGCACAGCCGCGTGCTCGGTTGCAGCTCTAGGCAATGGTGGCTACGGCGGTGACATGGCCGGCGGCGAAGAGCTCTTGGCTCCGGTGGATATTGGCGTTAGCAGGAGAAAAAGTGCCAGGGGAGGGAGGGGATCGACGCAGCAGCTCACAGCGGATCGAACGAAGGGGTTGGTGAGCTCGGGGGCGTCCTCGTTGCTGCGAATCGAGCGGCGGCGATTCTCCGGCCATGGCGATGAAGACAGTGGTGATGGCGGCATTGCAGCGCGTCCGTGGCGTCGTGGCTTGTCGAGGAGGTCGGGGACGTCGAGACGGAGCTCGCAGGCACAGCGAGGGGTCGAGGGGGACACGGTGGCCGCGGCATTACGGTGGCGCGGCTGCGGCTGCGCTCGGGCTCGAGAGGGAGAGGGAGTAGAGGAGGGGGAAGGGGTCGAGAGAGAGTAGAGAGCGAGGGGAGAGACAGAGGGGGCTTCGGGCGTATCCAGACGCGTCGGGGCGCCTCGGTGGCAAGCAGGAGGTGGCCAGGGCGGTGTCGGCGCTCGCCACGCCTCGCCTCTGTCCTTCTGGTGAGGGAGGAAGACGACAGGGGGGAAGCGGCGGTGGGCTGGGCCGTGCTGGTCGGGTTGGTGGAGCCAGGTAAGTGGCTGGGCTGCTGGTGGGCTACCAGGTAAGTCTTCTGCTCCTTTTTAATTTTTCTTCTGTTTTGTTTTCTATTTAATTGCCACTGAATTCAATTTCAAACAAATTTGAAAACAGTGCCAAAACTCCCCTGGATAATTTTATGTCACTTAAGGTCTACTCCTCATAAACATAAAATATCTCAGGGCATTTGAAAATATATTCATTATATATTATGAATATAACTCCAAATTCAAATAAAATATTGATTTAAAATCAGAGCCCAAATAATTCCTTAGAAATGTCCCAAAATTTTGGTTTGATTTATAACTCTTGCCAAAATTGTCAGAGCTATTTCTAGGGCATTTTGGATTTACTGATTGCAATTTTTAGGGTTTCTTGCCCCTTTATTAAAATGATTTCCGAGGCTTTCAATCTCCTCATTTCAACTTTCGGAATATAGACATGATGCACACATGAAGCTAGCCTAGAGCATTACCAGAAGCTAGGGATGTGACAACTCACCCCCACTAAACAAGAATCTCGACCCGAGATTCAAGTGTAGGGTAAGACGAAGGGGGAAATGCAAACTAGTATAATCTTCACGATCCAGGGTGCATCCCATAATAGTGTTGATTTGATCACCATCATTATCTTGATGTCTTGCTCTGAGAACTCCAGCCAACACGACCACGAGAGGAGAAGGAGACTCTAGAAGGATCGATCTTCTCGGAGATCGAACAACTTAGGATCAACTCGCAGAATGAGGCATAGTAACACCACTCGAGCTAAGACACAAAACACACATCTAGAGGGATGGAGTGGAACAAATGACGAGGGTTCACTAGGTAGACAACAATTCCACACTTAAAAAGGTGGTAAATGATTGTCATCGTAGCGAGGAGTTGAGTTGCCATGATACCACAACGAGGCACCTTAGGGATGGTGACTCGTAGATATATCCCCTTAAGTGGCAAAAGAATTACCTTTGATTCAGAGATCATTGAAACTCTTTATACCAGCCTAAGGCAATCACAAGCGATCATTTGGAGGGGGTCGGTAGAATGGCATACTCGGACTTGGATGATGTGGATTACCTTGTTGAAGACAACGTAATGGATGAATTTGCTTATCACCGGAAATGGAAGAGACCCGTGGTAGAATGGCACATTGGCGGTGCAAGCTGGGAACAAAATTCAAATGCTGGGAATGATTCTGGTAACTGGGGGAAGAACCCAACAATAGAGAGTGAATTCACTGTTTGAAAAGGTCATAGCATTGCCGAGGAAACTGAGAGCACTATACAGTTAATGCCGACGATCAAACCTAGCACTTGCGCGTGCTCTCAAGAACTTGAGCATTTCCATAATCATCAAGATTTTACCAATATCCGTGTCAAGGATCCTGGCAACACAACTTGCTACCATGATGAATGATGATGGATGATGCAGATGCAAAGAAAGATAACACTTCCTCAGATTTCACCCTTGGCGGGGCCAAGGAAATAAAATCTGGATGATCGACTGAGAGACATTTAGCACTCCGCTTCTAATGTTCTCCTTGATGTGCTAGCATATCCCATTCATTGAAATGGTTTGGTATCTAGAACATCAAGTAAAAGGTCGGACTTCGGGAAGATAAAAAAAATCATAAGGCACAACTAGGGAGTAAATCCTACGAAGTCCTTATGGGAAGGTGGCCAACTTCTTCAATCAAGATACTACAATAATAGGTCTTCCGGCTGGTGTGTTGGCCACGACATCCACTTTACCGGTTTCCGAGGGACCGATATTATAGTTCTTGGGAAATGTTCCAACCCATCATATCTGCCTGAGATTGAGATCTGGCTGGTGTTAGGATATTCCAGACTCATCGAGTCTAGAAAGAAAAATGAAAGTTTGCAACACAAATCGACGAGATGACGTTGCGAGATTCTCGGGGAATGAACTACGATAGTAAGCTCCAAAACATGAGCTGGTTCTGCTACAAACATGTGAACACGTTGTCCCAGACAAGCATGACCACGTGGTAGTCTTATAATAAAACACTACCGAGTTCAGGTGGGGAACCATCAACGAGGATATCAAAATCCTTGCATAAGGCATGCTCTTAAGAAGGAACTTCTTCTCCTTGAACAAATCAATCAGTGGCTTGGTGTGCTCGGAACACATATGGAATGAAGGTTGCAAGTCTCCAAACCATAGAATACTTCGCACATATGCATGACTGACTTGGGATGATTCCAGAGGAAGCAGAACTAACTTTCTCAAATTCACGGCGGCAACTTTCACCAAATGCACGTGTATAAGAGGAAGTCACTCCTTTCATCAAACAAATACTTCATGGGCTAGCATGAAGAAAATGCTTTCAAAAGTTTCCAACACTAACTTGTTGTCCAACAAGATCATGGAGGAGATAAGGATGTTGTCAATGGGCTCAACAACAATTTATCTGGGTTTCCTTTTAAAAGGAATTCCATAGTTAAGTGAACAAGTGATAGCATTGGTCAGACCCAAAAGATATAATGATGTATGCTCGAGGGATCCACCACGAGTAAGACAACATTACGAATATCGTTGGTACTGATTTGATTTGACGATAGCCCACACTCAAATCAAAGGATTGATAAGACAATAGGTCCAGCAACTGATCACAGGGACCAATCGATGAAGATATCATCTTTCTTCAACACACACTACACAAGAATATCCCTTTGGAACGAACTAAGTCAGGCAAGCTTTTATCTTCCAACTCTCCAAGTTGTTGTCTAGCTTAACCAACTAGCTCAGGGGTATCCAACACGGATTCTTGGAGAAAGGGTGGTTTACAGGATAAACCAACTTGATCACGAGCTCAACATAACAGTCAGGTGACAATCTGGTGATACCTTCGAGAAGATATTCGAAAAATCACGAACCACCGATATGTTACTAAGCTCGAGAACAATCTTGCTTTTTGAGGCAAGACGATATGATCAATGGAGCGAAGATTTGAAATAATCCTAACTCATCGATCGAAGAGTGCACCGAGAACAAGGACTAGGTAGCACAATCAGTCTTAGAATGATGATTCAATAACCAACACGCTAAGAATGAAAGTTTTGTCCTTTAACTACCAAGCAATAGCATTGCTAGGAGTATTGATTTCACACATCACGATTCACTTGTCGGCGTTCCGGTTGCAACAACACGGGGACCGAGAAATGAATAACGATGGTGAGAAGTATCACTACATCAAGAATCCATAAGAGAAGGTGCAACCCTCATGACATTCCTGACATAAAGTAGGTAATACTTCAGGGTAGAACAGAACAAAAGCTAGGTTGGCATTTTGATCTGTGAGATACAACTACTTTGACCCAATCCTGGATATGGACGAGGTACTGGAGTTTGTTTCTCCTAGTCATTCTGGAATAGAATGGCTTGACGGACCACAAGAGTAATAGGCATCGATGAGCGGATGCAAGCATACTCTTGATTATCAATTGATAGATGAAGGTTAGAAAACAATTAAGGAGGAACAACTCAAAGAACATATAATTTTCTGAGTTGTGGATGCATAGATTAGTATGTCGAACCAAGTTCAACATGTTTCTTCCGGATAACCCATGCAGAGAAGTAGGACTGGCAGAGTCACGATTTATGAATGGAGAACTCCTCAAGAGTACTCTGATTGTGATCTTTTGGTTCAAATAACTTCTACCCGAATGGTTCATGGTATTTGGAGGAAGGAAATACCACGGACCTCGAGGACTATCGCAAAGGTTACTAATATCCTAAAGGAACTAGCAACACTATCAACATGATGTAAGTAGGGTGAATCTCGGGTTCAAGAACCCCGGAATGGAATACCTACTAACTAATAACATCACGGGATGCTTTCGAGAATAAAGGCCAGAATCTTCACACTGGGAACACAGATCATGGCTAGACCACTAGATGATCCTCTAAGCACTTAGGGTCATAATAGGAACTCCAACATATATGTCAAGGCAATGGAATACCTCAACTCAACAATTAGTGTGATTGAGCTGGCATAAAGGAACATCGAAACCAGGGGAAAGAATTTTGCAAATGCATCAGACTATTTAGAAACCTGGGATGACTCGGACAGCATAACGGCTGTAAATGCTCAAAAAAGATTCGAGACATTCACAAAATGGTGGCATAACCACTCAGAAGCACAATATCAAGGTTTCGAGATCATCAGAGACATACCGAAGTAGTAGGAACTAGACTGAGGCTTAAATCCAACAATCTTATAAGTCTACGGATTAGTAACACGTGATCCTGATAGAAAGAGGAAAATCCTAGTTCCTTAACCCCGTAGGAAAGATAAGATGACTCAGATCAGAAGGGCCTAAGGTATAAGGAGTAAAAAGAGCCTTACGTTCCATCCCACAACCAATTCCCTTACATAACTAAAGAATTTCTAGACTCAACTTCGACCAGTTTGGCTTGGTAATCCTACAGGCAGTCAAGCTCTGATACCAACGCTGTCAGGACCCCAACTCAATGCCACATCGATCTAGCATGTAACACCTCATATCACTTTGCGGCCTCACGCACGGTATTCCCACGGGTGTCGCCTTACCTTTGCCCGGGACCGTTTGCGCTTTTTGGCACACGTATATGATAGTGTCGCTAGCATCTATATGATAAGGAGCCCGGGCTGACATGGCTAGTCGTAAACCCAAAGTGGCACAGACTTACAGGGACAGGCATCCATGACCCAGCATCGAACATGTCGGTCATCAGCGAGTGAATCCAGGCTGTAGCACTGGGCTAGTAGGACTCCGGTGAACCGGGCTGTAGCGGGCTAACAGGACTCCGATATTCATCGCGTGACATTTCCCCGAAGGGACAGACACAGGAACGAAGAAGGACACATGCCGGCCAGCCTAAGTGTTCCGGAGCAGTAGCAAGCTACCATGGCTCGGTGGAGACACTAGGAGACATTTCCCGGTAAGAGAGGCTACTAAAGATAAACAATTAGATAGTCAGATCCCACACATACCAAGCATTTCAATAACATACACACAATATGCCCGATATGTGCAAATACAACATGGCATCACAACATGACTCTACGGCTCAAGTATTTATTCATTAGGCTCCGAGGAGTGAGATATTACAAACATAGGTCTCATGACCCAACATTCAGAGCATACAAATCAAAGCACAAGCGGAAGCTATCATGTCTGAGTACAGACATCTATAAATGAAAAAGGCTGAGAAGCCTGACTATCTACTAAATCCTGCCGAGGCACAAGATCGTAGCTGAGGTAACAAGCTAAACGTCGAAGTCCACGCGGAACTACTAGTGAGACCGAAATCTCTCTGCAAAAGCATAAAATAGGCAAACATGAGTACAAATGTACCCAGCAAGACTTACATCAGAACTAACTACATATGCATCATTATCAACCAAGGGGATGGTGGGGTTTAACTGCAGCAAGCCAGCTTTGACTCGGTGGCTATACTAAACTATGACTGCAAGTAACTCTTTTGAGGTGGCGCACACGAGTCCACATATTCACCATATCAATACACCACTATGGATCCGCTCCCGTCTCCCTACGAGAACGCCATCCATAGCACTCACGCTTATCTTGCGTATTTTAGAGTATCCACTTTCACTTGTCTATGAACTGATATAAGCAACCCAGAAGTCCTTTTCCGCGGACACGGCTATTCGAATAGATGATTTTAACCCTGCAGGGGTGTACTTCTTCATACATGTTTCCACCACTTAGCGTCTGCACACGACATGTGCTCGGCAGACTTCAAGCAAAAGCCGACGTGGGTGTAGACCACGACCTACCTAAACACTCAAGTCTCTAGCCCAGGTTTATCGCCTATTCGGGTTCCATCCATGAGGAGATCCGGCCGGAGTTTCGCTCACAGCCCCAAACGATGTGAACAGGGTTCCGTGACACCAAACGGGCGCCCGGTATACCCGGCCATGTGCCTACCGCATCACAGCCCACCCCTCCGGTCAGCGCTGTGCACGGCCTCCAGCATACTACAAACACCAGAAACTACTTGCAACTCCTGGACAGAGGACTTGAGTGAATAAGAAGTCGAGCGGGGTCATATTTCAGGGCCCAATGTATGGTAGTAGCTGAATCATGGATCACAAACACAGAACTCAGTTCCTGAGGACGGCTGCAATGAGACAACCCACCATGTACTCCTACATGGCCTCTCACTGCTACCTTTACCAAATCGTATTCACACACTTAGCTCACACACAGTAGGACATGTTCACACACCTCTGATTCATCCCCGATGAATCAGACCTGACTCAACTCTAAGCAGTAGCAGGCATGACAAACAAGCAAGAATGAGTAGGCACAACAGGGCTCAAACAACTCCTACTCATGCTAGTGGGTTTCATCTATTTACTGTGGAATGACAGGTCATGCAGAGGATAAAGGGGTTCAGCTACCGCAGCAAGTAACAGATGAATCGGTGTTGTCCTAATGCAGTAAAAGAGAGCAGGAGCGAGAGAGTAGGATTATATCGGAATGAACAAGGGTGTTTTGCTTGCCTGGCACTTCTGAAGATAACATAGCTCTTCATCGGTGTCAACGATCACATCATCGGTACGACGTCTATCGAGGGGGAACAACACCGGCAAACAAGGAAGAACACAATCAATGCAATGCGACAATATGATGCATGAATGTGACATGGCAATATGATGTGATTTGTGCTGATGCAACTAAACCAGGTTAAATGAAGTTGGTTTGAATCCAAGATTCAAACTCAAACTCCATATGCGGATATTTAAATGCCATTAATATGATTTGTGCTAAACAGCAGCTATAAGTTGTTCTAACATGCATGAAAATGGTACAGATGGATAGATTGGATTTTTCTGATCATTTTTCATATATAATTTGTTTCATTTGGAGTTACAGTTGAATTACTATGAATTTTTGAAGTTTTGAACATTTTCTGGAATTATTAAATCATTTAAGATTTATTTAAATTCCAGAAAGGAATTATTGCGTCAGCATGACCTCATAGTGACGTCAGCAGGTCAACGGGCGCCGTCCAGGTCAAACTGACCTGTGGGCCCTGCGTGTCAGTGTCTGGACTAACTAACCTAATTAAAATTAACCCTAACTAACTTGGTTAGCCGGGCGGGGCCCGCATGTCAGTGGCTCATCTAATTAGCTAAGTTAATTAACACTAACTAACCTAACACTAATTAAGCAGGCGCCTGGGCCCACACGTCAGGGGAGGTCAAACCCCGGGCCGATCAGGTCAAACCTGCCGGCGACTTGTCGCCGGCGACGACAGAAACGGCGGGGCGGCTCGGGATTGCGATACAGGGAACTATTCGAGGCGTCGTTGGGCTCTACGGAAAGCTGGCGATCCCGCGCATCCAACGGTGCAACCGGGGCGAGCTGGGGTGGCCGGAGCTCACCGGAATGAAGCTCACGGCGGCGCCGGCGTTCGGGTGAACTGGGTTTCGGGGTTAGGGAGCACGACAGGAGGCAAAGAGGGGTGTTACGACCTCCTGGGGTTGCACTGAGCATGGCCGCGTGCTCGGTTGCAGCTCTAGGCAACGGTGGCTACGGCGGCGACATGGCCGGCGACGAAGAGCTCTCGGCTCCGGTGGATATTGGCGTTAGCGGGAGAAAAAGTGCCAGGGGAGGGAGGGGATCGACGCAGCAGCTCACAGCGGATCAAACGAAGGGGTTGGTGAGCTCGGGGGCGTCCTCGTTGCTGCGGATCGAGCGGCGGCGATTCTCCGGCCATGGCGATGAAGACAGTGGTGATGGCGGCGTTGCAGCGCGTCCGTGGCGTCGTGGCTTGTCGAGGAGTTCGGGGACGTCGAGACGGAGCTCGCAGGCACAGCGAGGGGTCGAGGGGGAGACGGTGGCCACGGCGTTACGGTGGCGCGGCTGCGGCTGCGCTCGGGCTCGAGAGGGAGAGGGAGCAGAGGAGGGGGAAGGGGTCGAGAGAGAGCAGAGAGCGAGGGGAGAGACAGAGGGGGCTTCGGGCGTATCCAGACGCGTCGGGGCGCCTCGGTGGCAAGCAGGAGGTGGCCAGGGCAGCGTCGGCGCTCGCCACGCCTCGCCTCTGTCCTTCTGGCGAGGGAGGAAGACGACAGGGGGGAAGCAGCAGTGGGCTGGGCCGTGCTGGTCCGGTTGGTGGCGCCAGGTAAGTGGCTGGGCTGCTGGTGGGCTACCAGGTAAGTCTTCTGCTCCTTTTTAATTTTTCTTCTGTTTTGTTTTCTATTTAATTGCCACTGAATTCAAATTCAAACAAATTTGAAAACAGTGCCAAAACTCCCCTGGATAATTTTATGTCACTTAAGGTCTACTCCTCATAAACATAAAATATCTCAGGGCATTTGAAAATATATTCATTATATATTATGAATATAACTCCAAATTCAAATAAAATATTGATTTAAAATCAGAGACCAAATAATTCCTTAGAAATGTCCCAAAATTTTGGTTTGATTTATAACTCTTGCCAAAATTGTCAGAGCTATTTCTAGGGCATTTTGGATTTACTGATTGCAATTTTTAGGGTTTCTTGCCCCTTTATTAAAATGATTTCCGAGGCTTTCAATCTCCTCATTTCAACTTTTGGAATATAGACATGATGCACACATGAAGCTATCCTAGAGCATTACCAGAAGCTAGGGATGTGACAACCATCGTCGCCGGCGAAGCACGCACGGAGCAGCGGCACTGAGGCAGAAGCGAACGCGGCGGAGAAATCTGGAGAAGAGTGGGGAATGAGGGCACACTATTGAAAAAGCCCCGTCCGGCGCTTTATATAAGGCTGCTTCCGAGTGGCTGACATGTAGGCCCGGATGATCCTGTCAAATCCCGCAACAGTCTTACGCGCGATACGTGGCGAAAAAGGTGGCACGGAGATCGAGGCGTCCCTGTCTTATCTCGTCCGATTGCTGCGGCTACGCCCCGTCCCGCGCGCTTCCCAAAATTCGAATCCCACAAAATCCGCAGCTTGCAGAACAGCTCGTCAGACAGAAGATCTCCTCCACTCTGTCACTCGGAGCTCTCCAGGTGAAAACTTCACTCGACAGATATAAAGAATGGATGAAGGCGACTGAAAAAGAAGTTGATGCCGTCACCTAAAAATTGATTGATCCAAGACAAGACATACTGATAGCACGAAAAATGGGTCGGAAGAATTCTCAACTCCTTCCCCACTCAAACTCGATCCATTCGGGGGCTAATGATGAAGCTATGTACCTAGGGTAGGGTCATGGACCTGTCCAAGCTGCCCTACCCAAGGACATCTCTAGAAGAAACTACCTGTCAGTCGACCTAGAGGTGATCCACTTGACAAACTCGAGGACACTCGACCATGAAGATAACCACTCGACCATGAAGCTAACCACTCGACGGCTAGGAGATATAAAGTCACTCTGCATGCAACGGTCTATCATTAAGTAGCCTTTATGGTCTTCATAGCACTTTATGTGGGCGTTACCAGTAACCCCCTGTCTTAATGTACTTTAAACCCTGCATAACTGAGGGTCGGAGGGGTCTGGCGAACTCTATATAAGCCACCCCTCTCCTCAGTGTAAAGGGTTCGCACCCCTGTAACTCACATGCATATAATCCAGTCGACCGCCTCCGGGCATCGAGACGTAGGGCTGTTACTTCCTCCAAGAAGGGCCTGAACTCGTAATACTCTTGCGTGTACAACTACTCCATAGCTAGGATCTTGCCTCTCCCTTAGTACCCCCCTACACTACTGTCAGACTTAGAACCACGACAGCGACCGCATCGACAATCTCACCACCGACTTGCGACTCTCTGAGCAAAGAACAAGAGACTACTTCGACAACAAGCTCGATGCTCACAAACAAGAGAACGACACAAGAATGGATGAGATTTGTGCCTTGTTGGTGAACCACAATTCTTCCACTTCTTCCTACTCAAGACGGAGCTGTTCGAGTCGACACACCGACAACAACTTCTCCAGCTCAAGTACACCGACATCGAGACTGTCAAGCAACTCGCAATCCTCTACACGACAATCATCCACAAGAGCAAGTTGACGAGCAAGCACATTGTCATCGTTAACACCAAGTTCCTTTTTCACAAGCTCAAGAACGACACCGTCAACGCCACCAAGAGGAAGAGCGAGCGCGGAAACATCAAGACGAACAAGATGCCGAAGCTCAACGTCTTCAACAATAACAACGTGAAGCACAAGATCTTGAGGCGCAACGTGCCCTTCAAGAATCAAGTCGAGTCATTTCCAACCGCAACCGAGATAGGCGCAATCAAGAGGAAGCACTTTGCGAAGAAATTCAAGAGCGAAACTACCAACCAAGGTGCATCGTCAAGTTCCTCAAGCTCCTACACAAGCTCGACAAGCTCCTCCACAACCTCAAGTTCATCAAGAGCAAGATGACCATGGAAATCCTCCATGACAAGAGCAATATGAGGTTGATAATCCTCCACGTCAAGGGCCTCATCATCACCCTTGACCCCAACACAATGAAGAGGAATGCTATGGCAAGCTCAAGTTCACCATGCCCAAGTTCAGTGGAAGGAATGATCCCGAAGAGTACATATCATGGGCATTGAAGGTCGACAAAATATTTCGTTTGCACAACTATGAGAAAGAGAAGAAGATCGCGATGGCATCACTTGAGTTCCAAGACTATGTGCTCATATGGTGGTCACAAGTCCTTGAGCGCCGAGAAGCAAGAGGTGAACCACCAATCACCACTTGGGCTCAAATGAAAGATGTCATGCGAGCACGATTTGTGCCCACCTACTACAACCATGATCTCTTCAAGAAGCTCCAACTCCTCAAGCAAGGAACAAGGAGTGTTAAAGAATACTACAAGGAAATGGAGATAGCCATGATAAGAGCCAATGTCACGAAAGATGATGAACAAACCATGGCCCATTTCTTGAATGGCCTCAATCATCCCATCAAGAAGATTGTGGACTTCCAACCCTACTCCAACCTCATTGAGCTCGTGCATCAAGCTACCAAAGCGGAACGTCAAGTGCAAGATGGCTTCAAGTACGCCAAGTACTCGTCCAAGAGCTACGGCTTCTCCAATACCCAAGCTTCAACGACTCCTCCAACTTCTACCTCAACCAAGCCATCTACAAGCAAAGGCGACAAGTCTAGTTACAAGAAAACTTCGACAACTTCAAGTCGTCCTCCTACTACAAGCAACTTCAAGCCGCGAGCTTCATCATCTACTCCAACCAATGAGACCGTCAAGAAAAGTTCCATCAAGTGTTTCACTTGCGGTGGCCAAGGCCACAAATCCTTTGAGTGCACCAACAAGCGCACCATGATCCTCAATGATGACGGAACCTATGACTCCATGAGTGAAGAGGAAATGGAATCCCTTGAGCAAGTGGCCATGCACCGGAGCGTGAGCGAAGATGAAGATGATCAAGTCTTTTGTGCTGAGGATTCGAGCCCTGCTATCATTTTTTCCAAAGTCTTGACTCTTCAACATCAACAAGACGAAGACCAAAGATGCCACATTTTCCACACCAAGGCCGACATCAATGGAAGGTCCGTCAAGGTCATCATCGATGGAGGTAGTTGTCACAACTTGGCAAGTCAAGAACTATGCTCCAAGCTCCAATTGGTCAAGATGAAGCACCCGCACCCCTACAAGGTCCAATGGCGAAGCGATTCCGGCACTATACAAGTTGAGCATACGGTCAAAGTCTCCTTCAAAATTGGAGCATATGAAGACACTTTGGGGTGCGATGTCGTCCCGATGTCCGTTTGACACCTCCTTCTTGGTTGGCCATGGCAATTTGACCGTGGCATCATCCACAACGGGCGTACCAATCACTATAGCTTCAAGATGAAAGTCAAGGAATATGTGCTATGACCTATGTCTCCAAGTCAAGTGATCGCCGACAAGCAAGCCACCCATCGTGGAGAAAAGAGTGAGAGAGTGATCCACCCAAAAGAGAGTGAGAGCCACAAGCCAAAATCGAGTGCCTCCGCGATGAGCGACAAGAAAAACTTAGTCCTATTTGCCACCAAAAGTGAGATGAGAGAAGTGTGTGAGAACCCATCAAGTGTTATGCACTATGTCCTTGTGTGCAAGGACGAGCCACCAAAAACTAACATCTCTCATGGTCTACCTTTAGTGTTGTTTTCTCTTTTGCAGTAATTCCAAGATGTTTTCCCTGATGAGCTACCTCCGGGTCTACCTCCACTGCGAGGCATTGAGCACCAAATCGACCTCATCCCTGGAGCACCTCTTCTTAACAAGGCTCCCTACCGCGTCAATCCCGAGGAAACTAAGGAGATCCAACGGCAAGTACAACAACTCATCGACAACGATCAAGTACGTTAAAGCTTGAGACCTTGTGTCGTTCCGGTCATACTTGTTCCAAATAAAGACGGTACTTATCGCATGGTTTCCGATTGCCGTCCCATCAATGCTATCACTGTTAGATATCATTACCCTATTCCACGCTTGGATGATATGATTGATGAGCTTAGCGGAGCCGCCATTTTCTCTAAAATTGATCTTAAGAGTGGCTACTATCAAATACACATCCAAGAAGGTGATGAATGGAAAACCACATTTAAGACCAAATTTGGCTTATATGAATGGCTAGTTATGCCTATGGGTTTATCCGAAGCACCCGGTACTTTCATGCGAGTCATGCACTTTGTTCTTCGTCCCTATATTGGTATATTTGTTGTGGTCTATTTTTATGATATTCTTGTTTTTAGCAAATCTCTAAAAGATCATGTCACCCATCTTAGAACCATGTTGCAAACCCTTAGGAAAGAGTGCCTTTATGCTATGTGGACAAATGCCTTTTTGGTGTTGATAAGCTTGTTTTCTTGGGTTTTGTTGTGTCTTCTAAGGGTGTTCACGTAGATGAATCTAAGATCAATGCTATTAAAACTTGGACCCAATCAACCAACTTGCAACAAGTGCGTAGTTTTCTCGGTTTAGCCAGTTTCTATCGTCACTTTGTGAAGGATTTTAGCACCATTGCTTCCCCTTTACATTCTTTGAGTAAGAAGAATGCGCCATTTGTTTGGGGACCATCCCAAGATACCGCATTTAATGAGCTTAAGCATTTGCTTACTCATGCTCCCGTGCTTGCATTACCCAACTTTGACAAACCTTTTGAGATTCATTGTGATGCTAGTGGTCATGGCATAGGAGGTGTGTTAATGCAAGAGAAGCACCCCATGGCATATTTTAGTGAAAAACTTCCCCGCGCGCAACTCAATTATCCCATATATGACAAAGAGCTATATGCTTTAGTGCGAGTTTTGCGTGAATGGGAACATTATCTTCGCCCTCATGAATTTATCATCCATACTGATCATGAAACGCTTAAGTACTTAAAAGGACAAACTAAGTTGAATAAGCGTCACACTAAATGGAGTGAATTCATTGAGTCATTTCCTTATGTCATCAAGTACATCAATGGTAAGGAAAATGTAGTGGCGGATGCCCTTTCCCGCATATGCACGCTTGTCACTAAACTTAAATTGAATGTCATTGGCTTTGAAGACATAAAAGACTTGTATGCACATGACCCTACTTTTGCTATTCCTTATGCTAAGTGCTTGACGCATACATCTTGGGAATGATATTACATCAAGGATGATTATCTTATGAGATCTAACAAACTTTGCATTCCCGAGTCTTCTCTTCGTTTGCTCCTTTTGCAAGAGGCTCATGGAGGCGGACTCATGGGACACTTTGGACGCGACAAGACTTTCACCACACTCTCCAAGAACTACTTTTGTCCCAAGATGTTCCGCGACGTCTCACGCTTCACCAACCGATGCTCTACATGTCACAAAGCTAAGTCAAAAGCTCAATCCCATGGTATTTACATGCCTCTTCCTATTCCTTGTCAACCCTGGGAAGACATTAGCATGGACTTTGTACTTGGTTTGCCTAGAACTCAAAATGGAAAGGATTCTGTGTTTGTTGTTGTGGACTGAATCTCTAAGATGGCTCATTTTTTTCCCATGCAACAAGATAGACGATGATTCACATATTGCAAATATTTTTTGTAGGGAAATCTTGTGCCTCCATGGAGTGCCAAATACAATTGTCTCAGACCGCGACGTCAAGTTCTTGAGTTAGGAAGACTCTATGCGCCAAGCTCGGAATCAAGCTCTTGTTCTCTTCGGCATACCATCCACAAACCGACGGCCAAACGGAGGTGACGAACCAAACACTCTCCACTCTACTAGACATGTTGATCAAGAGGAACATCAAGGAGTGGGAGGAATGTCTCCCCATAGCCGAGTACGCCTACAACCGCGCAAGACATTCAACTACCGACAAGTCCCCCTTCGAGGTCGTCTACGGTTTCAACCCGTTGTCCCCATTGGACACTCTACCTCTTCCACTACAAGAGCGCACCAATATGGACGCGAGTGCACGAGCAAAAAACATCAAGAAGATGCACAAAGATACAAGTAACACCATCGAGCGCCAAGTACAACGACTTGCGACCAAGCTCAACATCAACAAGCAACCCATGATATTCAACATTGGAGATCTTGTGTGGCTACACCTTCGCAAGGACCGCTTCCCCAACGAACGCAAGTCCAAACTTCTACCATGAGCCGATGGACACTTCAAGGTGCTAGCACACTACAACAACAACACTTACAAGATCGACCTCCCAAGCGACAAGTACAACGTGAGCCACATCTTCAATGTGAAAGACCTCTCGCCATACCATGGTGATGAAGCTTTTGATCCAAGGTCGGATCTTTCCCAAGGGGGGAGAGATGATGCGGAGCATCCCACGATCATCCCCATGGATGCATCTACATCCCCTACGACACCACTCGGACCAATGATAAGAGCACGTGCAAGAGCTCTCGAAACCAAGGTGACATCACTCCTCTCACAACTCCCTTTCGAATCACACGAGACATGGATACTACCTCAAACGGAGACGCTTTGTATACTCAGGTACCAAGGAGTTAGCCATGGAGAAGCTAAGAAGCAAGGAGAATCGGAAGTGGAGGACAAGCGTGAAGACGAAGAAGGAATCAGCCAAGTCCCAGGCTGGCCGGACGATCCGGACGAGGTCCCGGACGATCCGGACAGAGCCCGGATGATCCAGACCCTGGTCTGGATGATCCGGATAATGCTCCCGAAGACACCCGAAGCTGGACCCTGAAGCCAGACCATCCGGACAAGCCCCTGGATCATCCGAACCCCAGCTGGACATCCGGACCCCCCTCCGGACATCCGGGCCGTCGCCGCCACCGTCTGCCTCTTTGACTCGTCCGGGCCGTCCCCCGAATCATTCGGACACTAACCCGGATCATCCAGACACTGACTCGGATCATCCGGATCCCCGCTTGGATCATCCGGACCCCTCCTGCGTGTGCGTGTTGGGCCGAGGCCCATGTACCCCTTTGCCCCTTTGCCTATATATATGACTCCTCCACCTCTCTTCTAGGGTTAGCATTGTGATAGCTCATATTTTGAGATAGAGCTTTGCTCATCCATCCGGATCTACTCCACCATGAGGGACTGACACCTCTTCGGAGAAGATCCTCGTTGGATTCAAGACCTCCTCTCGGAGAAGACCCTCTTCAAGACCTCCTCACGGAGAAGAACCGGTTACCCTATGTATCGTCCCTTGTTGGATTCAGATCTTGTACCCTTATGTGTTTCGAGGATCTAGCACATGTGTGACTATCTTCTTGTTGGTTGAGTGTTTTCTCTTGTGTTTCCCATGTGTTCCCCTCATTTCCCCTCTCGTGTTCTTCGTGTTCTTGGTAGGATTCCCTCCAAATGTGAAAGATCGGGCATCTAGGGTTCTACCCTACATCACAATCTTTGGATAAATCCTTGAATAGCACCTTGGTCAACAAATAATTTTCTTCTAATAACCTTGAAACCAACAAATGGTCTTCAAGCAATACCTATGGACAAACCCTTCAAATATAACTCAACGCAACCATTAGTCCATAGAGATTGTCATCAATTACCAAAACCAAACATGTGGGCACCATATTTTCTTTCATCATTGCTCTGTTGGATATCTTGTGCCATCAATTAATATGTTGTTGCATACATGCTTGAATGTTGTATCTTTATTGGCCATGCGCGAGTGACTGGAGACGGGACGTGAACGGCGGTGGGTCAAAGGATTGATGTAATTAATATGTGGTTGCATGGGTGGTCAATTTCCTTTCCCCCATTTTGTGCCTCGGTCATGTAGAATTGGCCCACAACCCTTTAAGCTCGGATGTAGGGAGCAATGAATCAATAGGAATATATTTTGTTTAAAATGTAAATGCAATGATATAATGCACATGACTTTTCCAACTGCCTAACTACCACACTTGTCGTGTGATATGCTCCAGGATAAATAGTAAACTAACTAAAAATGTTTAAAGAATAAAAACATTTGTCTTTTTGAAATTCTGATTTGCTTGCTCGTGCAGGAGTTGTTACGATTCCCCCAAGCGTAAGAGTAAAGCAGAATGGTAGCAAGTATTTCCCTTAGTTAGAGAACCAACGTTATCAATCTAGTCGGACTCTCCCAGGCTAGCAACGTGCAACATCCGCACACAAAACACACACACACACACACACACACACACGACCCTGAGACAACAAAAGGGACGTCATCCCCTTATTTTGCTAGTTCCAAGATTGAATGCAGGTGATAGAGATAGACAGTGGCAAAAGTAGCACGACAAAATAGTTGCAATTATGTAGAAGCATTCAAGTAATAGAGAATAGACCGGGGGGGCATATTTTCACTAGTGGCATCTCTCTCGAAAATAGGTGAATGTCATGGTAAACAAATTGTTGGTCAATTAACCGAATTGCAATATCCATGACAATGACCATTTATGTCATAAATCTCATACAAGCAACACGTTTAGTCCAAATGCATCTACTACTAATACTCCACCACAAAACCGCTATCCAACATGCATCTCGAGGTACTAAGTTTGCAAGACACTGTATTGCAGTAAGCAAGATGAAATGTAGACAGGAAGAAGTCAATCAATATGGCAAAAACTCGTCGTTTTATCCTTAGTGGCAACAAACAATACATGTCTTGGCCCTTATTGTCACTGGGTTAGATCACTTCAAAATCGAACCCACTACAAAGCATCACGCCTTCTGAAGAAAAACTCATCGAACTTGGCCAAAGAAGACACATAGATCGCAGAGCATGCAAAGCGATCTAATTATACAGCAAGAAAACCTCAGAAGATTTAGTTGATTCCAATGAACTATCTGATCATAAAGTGACAATTCATTATGTCCCAACAGACACAACACTGATTACATCAAATTGATCCTGGTCATGTGAGAAGGCTCACGGGAACATAGTATTGAAGATCCAAAAGAGAGATAACCATCTAGTTACTACTATGGACCCTAAGATCCTAATGGAACCCCTCAAACATCATCATGGAGGGGTTCTATCGTTACAAAGCCTTTCCCCTAGCGCATGGCCTTTGGTGTGGGCTCGCAAAGTGTAGTCAGTAGCCCGGGCTCACCGGTTGAGTGTGAGTTTTCTTCGTAAACCATGTTGGTTGTCTTTTGCCGCAATGTTGATACCACTGAAATCACTAATTACCCCCACAAAAGATCACTAATCAAGGGGGGAACATTGAAAGGCCGCTCTCCACCTTCTCTGATGATGACAAGTGGCACACTACAAGTGCATCACTTGTCGAAACATGGGAGTTTCTCTTCTTTTATTCGTCGATTCATTTTTTTAATCATTTAATATCTTGAACCGTGTATCTAAATCACGATCCGTTTTCACCGTTGGATCCTCGTGTTGAGATCTTTGAAAGTAGATCCCATGTTAATAGGTTTCGTCGACTATTTTCATGAATAAACCAGGGAATCGCAATAAAAAAGGTGAAATCCGGGGAAACAGATAAAAAAACTAAATCTAGAAGCACAATTGTGCTTTTTTCACTTTTTTTGGAAAGCATAATTATGCTTTTTTTCTTCTTGGGAAGCACACTTTTGCTTCTCGCGGAAGCACAAGCCGTCTTTTTTTTTGAAGAAGCACACCCATGGAAGCACATGTCGTGCTTTTCTTTAGCATATTTTGTGTTTTTCTCTTTTCAAAGCAACATTGATTGTGCTTCTCGTGGAAGCACATGCTATGCTTTTCCTTTTTACGAGGAAGCACAACTCTGCTTTTCCCTTTTCAGGAAGGACAAATGTGATTTCCATGGAAAAGCACGGCTTCCAAAAAACATTTTTTTTCATCAAAACCTAGGGAAACCAAGAAATGCCGAAAAGCCAAAAAAACGTGTGCCAATAATAAAACCGAAATCCCGAGGATGCGTCTCTAGCATCCAACACTTCACGGCGACTGACGCACCACTTGGGGCACTCCCACGGCCCCAAAAGAGGCATATGTGGGAGCCCCTGAAAGGGTACTCGTTAGATATTTGCTCCCCATTACCACCCAAGCAGACAAGGCTTCGTTTCCTATTTGATGCCCGAAGTTTCGCACACGGTAGTGTATTGTCGGGCCCATTATGGCGAAGCATGGTATGGATGGTTTTCCCCCTCTATTTATTTTAGTTTCCAGCTAGCTTTTCACTGAAAACCTGTTGTTGCCCTTTTTTACGTAGTATTTTTAAAATACGAAGATATACCCCTCTCCATCCGTAATTACTTGTGACATAAATATGGATGTATCTAGACGTATTTTTGGTTCTAGATACATCAATTTCTATCCATTTTTGGGACAAGTAATTCGGGACGGAGGGAGCACATTGTAAAAATGTTTAGTTTGTGCTTTAAAAACTCTGGTGTGTGCTTTAAGAAATGTTCACCAGGTATTTGAAAATGATTTTCATATGTTAAAAATGTTCACCCTTTATTAGAAAATGCTCGATGTGTATTAAAATAATATTTATTGTGTATTTTTAAAAATGTTTAAAGGATGAAAAAGCAAAAAACAAACCTAAAAATACAAAAGGAAAACGACAAAAACAGGTAACCAAAAAGAAAAGAAACAAAACTAGGACATAGAAAAAACAAGAAACGGTAGCTCCCGTTTGTGGACCACCTATTTGACGCGCAAGGCGTTGGCGAACGCATAGCTTCTCTCACGTGAAGGGTGTTCTTTCTTGCGTAGGTATTGGACTGGCCCATTTTCCTCGGGTATTTCGTTATTGTTTTGTTTCTGAGGTATTTCTTTTGTTTGTTTCTTCCATTTCTTTGGTTTTCACCCCAAAAAAAAATCTACAACACATGTCGACAATTTTATAAAATTTATGTATACATTGGAATATTTTTAATATATATTTCAAATTCATGATTATTGTAGGAAAAAAATTATGTTTCAAATTTACCCTTTTCACACATTGTGCATTTTCTGTATATACCAGGAACATATTTCAATACATGCTTCACATTTATGAAATATACTTTTAACATTTTTATACATGATGAACATTTCCTAAAAAATTACATTTTTATGTTCAAATTTTTTAAGACATGTTCCTACATTTTTTGTATATATCAATTATTTTGTACATGTTTAACATTTTTTAAATAGATTTTTTTAGCAGTAAACCCCACTATATTAGCTAGGAGTACGGTTCATAGGGATTACAAAGGGATCATGGGGAGCCCCCAACCACAAATGGCGGCCAACTACTAAAGAACAAGAAATTTAGCTAAGTTATGAGCTTCAAAATTCAAAATTCGACCATCAAAGATGAAATCACAGGTTGTGAACTCCTTTTATCTTTCAGTAATCTCCTTGATTATTGCGCCGTTTCTTCCCTCTGCCTTGCCTTTGATATCTACTACCACTGGTTTGCAGTCACAAGCGATGACAACTTGATTCAAAGATAAACCAAGCGCTACAGCTAGAGCTTCACGTCATGCAAGCGATTCTAGTGTCGCTTGATCTGTAATATGATCGAACAACACTGCTGAGGAGCCTAAGTAATGCCCTGAATGACCCTGACACACCACCGCGGCAGCGACTCTTCCTCCATCTCTCGAAAAACCTCCATCAACTTGTAACTTTTGAAATAGATGACTAATATGTTTCAAATTTTTGTGTTTGATGACTAATGTTTGGGCCGAATGAGCCAGCGCTTAACCCCCCTTCCCCCCTAGCGCCCTTTTTAGGCCGGCCCATGTGCAGGGCGCATTTTATTTTTCATTCCATTTTCCCACTTGTTCCTTCTCCGTTTTTGTTTTTTCTTATTCTTCAAATTATTTGGGACTTCAAAAAAGTTTTAATTTTAAAAAATTGTTCAAGAAATCATAAAATTTTCGTGGATTTTTTTCTTGATCTATAAGAAATGTTCTGGAAGTCAAAAAACTGTTCATGTTTTAATAAAATGTTCATGATTTTCATTTTTTCGCACACTCAAAAAATGTTAGCAAATTATTAAAAATTATTCAAAAATTCAAAATGTTAGTTGAATTACAAAGGAAGTCCATTGATTCAAAAAAATTTCATGAACTCGAATATTTCATGCATTTAAAAAAACTCATAAAATGAAAATATGTTCAGGAATTTCAAAATTTGTTCCCCAATTTCAATATTTATTCGTTTATTCAAAAAATATTCGCCGCTTCAAAAAATGTTCACGAGTTTCAGATTAAATGTTCAGAATTTTAAAACATTTCACGAATTTATAAAAAAATATTCACAAATTTGAAGAATCTTCACCATTCCATCAAAATGCTCGCGAATTTGATTGGACGTCACTGGCTAGATGAATGAGGTTTGCTCGATGTACGGCTTCAAAGCTCGTTGCCTAATGCCCATCCTTCCTGACACTCGCTGGCCAGTGACCTACTGCCGCAGTTTACCAGCAACCTCACAGTGGCAGGTCTCCCTTCGTTCGTCGAAAGCCGGACACCGAAGAGATCATTGTCGCCGGGGGGCACGGTGCTTCAGTCCTCATTTCCAATGATGATCAGTCAGCTATAGATGCGTCATGGGCTCATGGCCTCTGAAATCTCATAGTCACGCTACTTAACTGATACATGAGTTTGCCTAAAAAGAAACTTATACATGGGTCATAAGTCTCTGAAGTTCCTTTGAAAATTGCCAAACCTTGCTTGCTGTTGCTGGTCACATATCCTTTCCAGGATCTTCACTCGCCACCCGTGTCAGCAAAATCTCAAGCAACATACATGTAGCAATCTCTTGGTCTCGACCATGGAGGTCAACATCTGCAGATTTTCTAAGGAAAGTGCAGCTTTCATAACGGAGAAGACTTAATTTCAACCAGTAGGCTAGTACGTGCCCACTTAGTAGAATACACTTGCATCAGTTTCCTAACCTACGTGGACGTCCAATCTAGGGGCAGCATCACGATCACATTGTAGTCTTTCACCAGTACGAGACGATAGGCTAAGATGACCATTTCTTTCGTCCCTGCCTGCAAGAAACTCCCCAGACAATTAATCTGCACCGAGTGAGCTCACAACACGCGATATAAAAATGTGTGCAGGTTTATAGATTGGTGTCATGAACAAGCAATCCAACCTCATCAATCATGAAAACTCCCCATGAAACTATTCATTTTCGACGTATCGCTGTCAGGATCTTAGAAAAATTTCATATGTATGGACTTCGAGGCAGGAACTTGTATCTTCTTGCAAATGTGGGCATCATGTACATCAATTTGGTCACTATCACATTACAATTTACAACCAAGACAAGGTACCACTATTTCTCCCAAGTAAGCAACCGGATTAGCTTCCAAATTCCCATGGATTTCTTTAGGTCCAGATGGCCTATAAAATAGGTAAATTAGAGAAGGAGGGAGGGCAGGGGATAGCTTAAATCAGCTGATGGAAGAAGGCATCAAAGAAGCAGAGTCGAGCAACAAAGCAGCAGCAGCAGCAGCCGAGGGCACCGGGACCAAAGTGGGCGTCATGGCCGACTCCACGTTAGGGAGCATCGGCGACGTGCTCAAGCTGCTGCCGACGTCGACGGTGATCGTGTACGAGGTGCTCAACCCAATCGTGACTAACGCCGGCGCGTGCAGCGTCGCCAACAGGGTGGTCGCCGCGGTGCTCCTCGTGCTCTGCGCCTTCTCCTGCGCCTTCTCGGCCTTCACCGACAGCTTCGTCGGTGCCGACGGCAAGGTCAGGTACGGCCTCGTGACGCCCAGGGGCCTCCTGCCGTTCGGCGGCAGCGACGACGACGACACCGGGGTAAGAGACTTCTCCAAGTACAAGCTGCGCCCGGCTGACTTCGCGCACGCCTTCTTCTCGGTGGTCGTGTTCGCGGCCGTGGCGCTGCTGGCCGACGCCAACACGGTGGCGTGCTTCTACCCGGCGCTCAGGGAGCAGCAGAAGCAGGTGGTCATGGCACTGCCCGTCGTGGTCGGCGCCCTCGCGAGCGTCGTCTTCGTCGTGTTCCCCTCCAAGCGCCACTCGATCGGGTACCCTCCGGCGAAGCCTGCCGCGAGCTCGCTGGCGTCGCAGTAGCTAGTCCGGCCGGTGATCTCGATGTATGCGCTCTCCCGCCGTGTGCTACGTGTTTGTGTTTTGCGTGCGTACATATTTTTTTAGTCGAGTTCTGTGTGCGTTTTTTGTTCAGATGTGCCGTTCTCAAGTGGTGTTTTTGGTTCGTCGCGGGTCGCGGACGAGGCCCAAATGTAAAAAAAAAAATCGATTTTCTTAACACAGTACAAAAGTAAGTTCAATTCTGTTCATTCGGAAAAAAAGTTCAATTCTGTTCCCTTTTCTTGGTTTTATTTTTTCAAAAAGACAACCGAAGGGCACTTCGGTATGATAAATTTTATTAAAGGAAAACAGTAGCCAGGAAAGATAAAAGGACACAAAACGATCAGCAAAAAATCATATTGATCAATGATCATCTTCTTCTTTTGATTGTACATCGTCCGTCGAAATTTGAAAATTGCAGTGAACCGTAAGGAAAAGCCCGCAAACTTCCTCAACATATTAAGCTTTGAAGACCGAAAAATGAAGAAAGAATCCCATTGCTAGATTGGACTTATTTTAATATGAAATTCCATGTCATTTTCTTTCAAAATGAATAAAATACAAGTGACTTTAGATAATAATTCATGTGAGTAATGACAAGAACTCTTCTACTTCTTCGATATATTCCAATTTAAAGAAATGGAACAAGCCATTCATTGTTAGAAAATAAGATCTAAAAACCACCGAAGAAAAAACGGTTAGGGCATCACCCTATGTAGTTCATGCTTGCTATCTTTCAGTACTATCATAGAAGGTTGGAGAAATCGAACCATGTTGCATAACAAATCGAAAGAAGATGCTGAAATCATAGCACCAAGAGCCAGACAACTCTTTCCATTGATTTGACACACTAAATGTTTAAATCCGAAGAAAACTAGCAAATCTGACATCTACCCTCGTCAAGATACCGAGAGACCAAAGAGACCTTATTTCAGTGTGTCATTGCTGCCACCATCAGGCCGATGCCGCAAGATGGCTAGAGAAAGAAAAATGTAAGGAAAACAAAAATCTATAAGGTCACTACTTAAGACATGAGATTAGGCTAAAAGGTCACCACTTAAGACATCAACGAGGGACCACTCATTTCTCACCTTCCCTTTGTATCTCGGAACCATCTCCTTGAGAGTCGCCATTTTCTGCCCGACGCCTTTGCCCTTCTCCTCCGGCGGCGAAGCGGTCGTGAGTGAGCATGCGAAAGGTTGCCAGGTCGCCATAGTGTCATGTAGGTTTAGTAGTAGGTGTAGGGCTAGGTCTAGGTGGCTTGCCTTGGTGGCGATTAGCGCTATGTCGTGTCTAAGCTTCGTCCCGATATTGGTTACGCATGCAACGCTTACACATGTTTTATTTCCTACTGAGTAGAAACCAGGAACATGCTTAGGGTATAGATCATAGGTTTACCACTAGGTGTGCAGTCCTTGCAGCGGAAGAAGAGTCAAAGCAGTGCGTTGATTCGCCGAGTCACCTCGTTCCTCGAATAATTGATCTCGCTATCCCAATTGTACAAGTGCACCGCCTTTAGAGGTATCTGCATATGTGGGGCGGAACGTCAAGCGGTAGGTTGGTAAACCTGATCACATAAAGGTAGTGGAGGCGGTTATATTATGTCGCATGTAAACCTAGGCACGACAACGATCATCACTCAACACGAGCAATGTGACTCTACTTATATAATCATCCCACCATGGGCTCAACACTTGAAGCCCACTGAACCCTAAAGCCCATAGACTACTTAGCCCATGATCCAAGTTCCCACTTGATCACATATGAGTAGTGCACCTTATATTATGGAACGAAGGAAGTATTTTGAACCTTGATCTTACTTAACACTTGTGTCAGATTTACCAAGGTGGTTTACTTATACTGTCATATATTTATATGCATGCATATTTTGAAGTGCAGACGATTTGTGCTTTCTCATGCTAAAATCTTTTCTAACTAGAGAATCATGCAAATATAGGGTAGCAATTGGACCGAGTTAAGTTTTGACAAATCTTGCTAATTGAATATTTCCCTTTGAAGTCTCTGTTATTGAGCTGGCACATGTTCATACATGCAAAATTATTCCATAATTTAGCCTCCATCGTGTACCAATTTAAAAGAATTTACATTATGCATAGGCTGCACCCGGCTTTAATTGTTCAGAATGCATAATTATGATGTCTAGGCTCCCCGATTGTTCGCTCCTAATACTTATGCTAGTCTACGCGTGTACTACGCGGGAATGTTTCTTGTGCATCCATTTACCTAAACCCAATTATTTCAAAGAGTCCACCATACCTTCCTATACATGGCTGAAAAATCATTCAAAGTAAATTGTCAACACCGCCCATTTTTGTTGCCAAAGTTTTTAAGGTTTGGGAAGTACGGGTTTCTACCCTCTCTGTAATGGTTGTTATGCAATTTAAATAAACCAAAAAAATGAGAGCTCCAAACAAAGCTTCAAAGCTACAAAGCCGAAAGGCTAAAAATAATAAGTTTGATGTTCTGAGACCATTACAAAGAGGGTCCTGAAACTATTCTTCTGACTCATTAAACACTCAAAACAACTTACCAAACTCCGGCATCGCAAGTGTGCTATTTTCACAAAATTAAGCGCATTACAATCCCTGCTTCCATCTGCGAAAGACATGTGTTTTATTTTTATGTTGAATCAATTCACAATCTCTCAAGCACCAACTTAGTAGGAACCTTTTTTGGAACGTAGACGCACGCAGCATCCGGCATTAAATTAATAAAGCCAGAAGGCAACATCCACACATAAGTTTAACCTTACAGACCGAAAGACTTAAGTCTCAATGGCGCGCAGGCCCGAATATGCAAAGTTGCAATAGAACACACGAAGGCTCCCGGCCCAACATAAGGTAAACCAAAATAATCAAGCTTGCACTCCTTGTTGTCTCGCTTTCACCATGCACAGCTTGATCTGCTCCATAATCTCGCTCATGCGGTCCTCATCACGCGGTTTCCCCAATGGCACCCAAGCCTGCAGGAAAATATGACATTTGAAAAGAATATCAGCAGGGTGAGCCGGGAACTTGTGTTCAATTGTAATTTTGTTCCGGACCACCCAAATCGACCATAGCAGCGCCCCTACGCAACGCCACAGAAGCCTCGCGTTGACACCCCTATGTGCCTTTAGCAAGTTTAGTAAGTCCTCGCTAGATTGCGGGTTCCAATTCTATTTGAACGTCTCCCTAATGGCACTCCACGCAAATCTAGCTAGGCAACACCCGAAAAACACGTGATTAGCATCTTCCCCATGTCCGCAAATGGCGCAGGACCCGTTCACCGGCCCATTCCGCTTGGCCACATTATTGGAAGTAGGGAGGCAGTTGCGGCACAGTTGCCACGGGAAGATTTTGATCTTGAGAGGAATGTCAGCTTTCCATAGCCCCCTAGCCATATCCAGCACATTCCCCTCGGTCGACTTTGTATATAAGGATTTGACCGAGAATTTCCGGGAAGCCGTGAGCTTCCAGGAGATCTCATCGCGCTCCTGGCTCAGAGTCTGTCCCGCTAGGGCGACAACAAGCTCATTCCAGGAGGCAGCCTCGCCGGCCTCCAACGTCCTATAAAATGCTATAGCCGGAGGATGAACCCGGAGGGCGTCGGCGACCGAGATGTTAGTATCAGTGGCTAGTTGGTAAAGCGCTGGGTGAGATTGCCACAACGGGGTTTGACCCCACCATACGTCAAGCCAAAAATGCGTGGAAGTGCCTTTATGTACATGAAACTATGCACCCACCATGAAGGCCGGTCTCACCGCTTGGATCCCGTTCCAAAATGTTGAACCCTTCGTCTTAGCCTTGAAAAGATTTCCGTCCGGAATATATTTAGCCCGGAGGATATCCGCCCAGAGACCCAACTAGTTTTGGGCAAGGTGCCACCACCATTTGGTGAGCAAGGCTACGTTCATGAGATTTGAGTTTGTGATCCCCAAAACACCGAACTATTTTGGTCTGCACATCGCAGCCCATTTCACCAAATGATACTTGCGCTTCATCCTAGTTCCTTCCCAAAAGA
The DNA here is from genome assembly GCF_002162155.2 of Triticum dicoccoides. Classification (NCBI taxonomy): domain Eukaryota; kingdom Viridiplantae; phylum Streptophyta; class Magnoliopsida; order Poales; family Poaceae; genus Triticum; species Triticum dicoccoides. The sequence continues at coordinate 157,271,475 of NC_041383.1, read as the reverse complement.
ACCTGGAATGCGGGGTGTCAAGTTTGGTACGAACCCCGTCCGCAAGTAGAAACATCCCCATTGTGAAGAGGGGGAGTGTCGGTGTCAAAACCGGCGGATCTCAGGTAGGGGGTCCCGAACTGTGCGTCTAGGCGGATGGTAACAGGAGACAAGGGACACGATGTTTTACCCAGGCTCGGGCCCTCTTGATGGAGGTAAAACCCTACGTCCTGCTTGATTGATATTGATGATGTGGGTATTACAAGAGTAGATCTACCACGAGATCAAGGAGGCTAAACCCTAGAAGCTAGCCTATGGTATGATTGTTCTTCGTCCTATGGACTAAAACCATTCGGTTTATATAGACACCGGAGAGGGCTAGGGTTACACAGAGTCGGTTACAATGGTAGGAGATCTACATATCCGTATCGCCAAGCTTGCCTTCCACGCCAAGAAAAGTCCCATCCGGACACGGGACGAAGTCTTCAATCTTGTATCTTCATAGTCTTGGAGTTCTGCTGATGATGATAGTTCGGCTATCCGGACACCCCCTAGTCCAGGACTCCCTCAGTAGCCCCTGAACCAGGCTTCAATGACGACGAGTCCGGCGCGCATATTGTCTTCGGCATTGCAAGGCGGGTTCCTCCTCCAAATAATTTATAGAAGATTGTGAACACCAGGATAGTGTCTGGCTCTGCAAAATAAATTCCACATACCACCGTAGAGAGAATAATATTTACACAAGTTCAATCTGCTGACGTATTTTGTGGCGTGATGTCACACCACAACCAAGCCTTTACTCAAATCGTTTTTATTATACCACCTCCGCGCGTTTAGCGAAGCGGTTTCCTTGGCACGTCTTGTCGAAGCAGAGATCGTGTTCCCTTATTCCGGGATTCTCATCAATACGGACGTGGGTAACCCAACCGCGCCCGTTGCCACGCCCCCTCCATCGAAGGCGGGTTCCAAACGGTCACGGGGACGGCTCTTGGTATTCTCCCTCTTTATAATGAGACCAAGGCCCGTTCTTTTTCTTCAATCCTCAATCGAATCCGCCCCTCGCCCCGAGTTCCAACACCCAGGGCTCCAGATTCGGGCACTTTCGACCTTCGACAATGTCCGGCTCCGACCTACGAGGCCGGTGGATGCCCTCCTCCGTCACGGAAGAGGACGTGCTAAAGCTGAGAGACGCCAGGTACCTAACCTACGATATTTTGCATAGGTTGCCTGCCCAAGGGCAAGTTATTCCTACTCCCGAGCCCGGCGAGAGTGTCGTGTTCGTGTCTCACCTCCGTCGGGGTTTAGGCTTCCCGATGGATCCCTTCGTGAGGGGGCTCATGTTTTACTATGGGCTAGAATTCCATGATTTGGCTCCGGAGTCCATCCTCCACATCTCATCATTCATTGTCGTCTGCGAAGCCTTCCTCCGCACTACCCCTCACTTCGGATTGTGGCTCAAAACCTTCAACGTGGAGCCGAAGATGATAGAGGGGCGTCAGGTAGAGTGCGGCGGGGCGGTTATAAGCAAGAGGGCCGATGCTCCATGGTCCGAGGGCTCTTTTCAGGAGGAGCTCGGCTTGTGGCAACAGAAGTGGTTCTATATCACCGCTCCCAGGGGCAGCAGGCAGAGGCCGCCGCCTGCCTTTTGCCCGGGCCCTCCACAACGGCTGACGTCATGGGTCAACAAAGGGCTTGACTGGAGGCCGTCCAAAGACATACCCCTGTTGCAGGGCCGGATTCGAGACCTCCAAGAAAGGGAGATCAATCTGGTCGTAGTGACACAGGTTATGCTGATTCGGCGCCTTCTGCCCTGCAAACGTCGCCCCCTCCGCCTGTGGGAATTTAATCCGGAGGGACCACGAGCTCTCCAACACTTCATGGGTTTGACACCTGTGGAGATGTACAAACTGTTCTTCGGATCGCAAGAGATGCGTCCGGACTTGACCGAGGACGCTGGCCTAAGCTGCAATCACCCGGATACTCAAGTAAGTAGCCCTGTGTCCGGACACATTGTCCATTTATTTATCATGGGTTTGCCTTTTAACCAGCTATCCCTTGGACAGGAGTGGATAGCGCAAGCAAAACTAATACGGTGTCCGGCCCCCCTCCCCGAGACCACGCCGGATCCCGTGTTAATCAAAATGTTGGAGGTTGCACCTTCGGAGGAGGGCGAAGGGGGGCACAGGGAAACTACCACCTCTGCCAAGGAGGCTTTCAGTAAGGGGGGAATCAAGAATCCCTCCCTCCACGGGGAGAAGAGGACCACTTCCGAAGACCCGGAGGCCAAGGCCTCAAAGCGGGGAAAGAAATCTGCACCGGAAGGTCCTGTGCCGGGAAGAGCCCCGGCCGCACAGTCTCCCCAAAGGAATCAGCCCTCCAGCGAGCCGTAAGTAAAAAAAGGGGAGTTTTGTAATAGGGGACATCCCTACTTTATTTCTAAGGGTAACCAAAGTTTTCACCTTGTAGTTCGGATCTCAGCCCTTCTCAGCAGAGCTCATCCTCGGGGGACCTTCGTCCGGAGATGATGGAGAGCGAAACGCCTCCATTTGCCGCCCCGTCGGGTAGGGCGGACGACCCTGAGGTGTCGTCACGAAGGGTCTCCCCGAGTCCGGCGGGGCCGGGGAGTTCGGCACCCACTGGAGTACGGCCGGTGGAGCTGCAGGATTTGCTCGAGAGGGCGTCTATCTCAGAAGATCACCGCACATTAATGAGTATGGTGATTGAAAGGACCTCATCCGCCGAGAGCGGGTTGCATGAGGCCATCGGAAGTTTGCTGACGGGGTTTGAGGTACGCAAAAAATGACATACCTTTTGACAGTTTTGCACATGGAGTGCGCCCTGTATAGATAGTAGCCCCTGAGACTTGGTATGCTATTGAAAGCGACAGCGTGCCGAGGATCATAATCTCAGTTATAGAATGTCGCCTTTCCTATGCAGGTGGCGGAACGTTCGGTGGCCAGTCGGACTGATGGAGTTGCCGAGCTGAAGCGGCAACTCGACGTTGCGGATGCGGACATCGCACTGGTCAATAAACGACTTGACGAGTCACAAGGTAGGTGGTTTCTCTGCGGTCACCTAGTAAGGGAGCTAATGCCCGTTCCTTACAATTTGTATGCTTGATGCAGATGGTGCCGCTGCTGTGGAAGACCTTCGAGCAGAGCTTGCTCGAGCCAAGGAGCAAGCCAGGAAAAGTGATGTGGCTGCCTCGAAGGCAGCGGAAGAGCTAAAAGCCGAAAAGGCTGCTCACTGCCGAAGCAGGGGGGAGATGGCCGGAATGGGCGTGAAATTAAAAGATGCTACCGACCGCTATGAGGTTCTTGAAAGAGAACGCCGAGCGGAGCAAGAGGACCTGAAGAAGGCCGACACCGAAGCCAAGGATGCCCGTTGTGCAATGCGGGCTATGAAGGAGGAACTGCGTCAGGCCGGAGACATTGCGGCTGGAATGCCCTTTCTGCTACGTAGGAAGTTCAGGATCCGAAGTATGCTCAGTTGGGCCAATTGTGTGGTGTGGAGGATCGTTATCTGGATTTGGTGGCGAGTGCGGCGGACGCAGTCGTGCACTTCCGAAGCCAGAAGGATCACACAATGGAAGAGCTTTTCTGGTCTTAATTCCATAGTCCGGAGCGTCCACTTCCGTTGACTGATCGGTTGGCTGAGTGGGCTGAGCTGAATAGATTGTCCGGACTTGCCATGATGGATGTGGTGGCTCATCTGTGGCCAGAAAGGCCCAAGCCGGAGAGTTATTTTGGCTTGTTGCAGCAATTCCTTGGGGCGGTGCCGCATATCAAGGCGATGAAGCGGTCGGCATGCATAGAGGGTGCACGGATGGCTCTCGCCCGTGTTAAGACATACTGGGCGGAGATGGATGCCACCGATGTTGCATCCCGGGGTTCGGACAAAAGCCGATTACCCGCCGAGCAGTATTTTGAGGAAGTCCTGCAGGGCGCTCGTTTAATAGAGTCGCAGTGCTCGAAAGATGTTATGTTCAAATGACATGTATGATTTGTGAGATCATGTTTATAATGTAACGGCTTTTTATACTTGTGCGTTCAAGTATTGAACTATCTCCTGTGTGGCCGTATATGTATGTATAACCTGAAAGATGGCAGTCTTTGGCTTTAGCCCCCACGCACATGGTGCGGGGGTGTTTGAAAAAAAGCGCTTTTTCACACTTAATCCAACATCTTGGTCCTTTGAAGGAGGTGATAGCATAGCAAATTAGGCAACCGGACTATAATGCTTTATCACTTTCACTTAGCCATAGGAGCTCGATGGTGGGGCTACTATATAGCCCCTAGAGGCACCGCGCTCTCCGAACTCGAGGCGCGTATGTGCCTGACCGGGAAGCGGTCCTTCGTCAAAGCGGAGGAATTCTAAACATTCTAGTAGTCGATCGAGTGGTTGACCAGTCTCTCGCTATATCATGACAGTCAGTTTTCGGCTTTCTCTACTGAGGTGCTCGCCCGGCCGAACCGAGGCACAATCGCAGTAGTTCTCCTGGTGCCGCGTTAGCCGATGGAGCGGAACGTAAGGCAGCAAAACACAGGAGCCGGGCAAACCCAACATTTTACCAAAGACATGATTCGGAGCTGATGCATATACGGCCTAACTCGAGACGCCGAACACTCCCTGAGGTATTCGGTCTTTATGATACCGGGCAGAACGATGCCCTAAGCCCCTAGTGTCCAGGTACGGGCGAGAAGTTCTGACGCGGCCGATGCTAAAACGCCAGCCACCTCCTCGGTTATGGTAGGAAACCGGGGGATGTGTATCAACAAGAGACAATAAGAAAGGTTTACGCAGGGTCTTAATATGAAAAGAATCCTTGCAACGGGTCCCTGCCGCACGTCTGTGCCTGTGTCTCCATTGTGCTGTATCCTGGACGGGTGTAGCACGTGCTTCATCTGTGAAAGAGAAGAACTTAGTTTGGAAAAAATATCGTGCAAAAGATGTATTTAAAATAAAGTATGATTTGGAAGATGAATGAAGTTGAGCTTTATTGGCTCTCATTGTTTATACGTGCAGCCCCTTGTAAAGAGGTATGCGGCTGGGAAGCCCCTTGTTTATTTATGCCGGACTCGCCTAACCGTGTCCGAGGTCTGACCTGTTTTTAGGGGCTTTGACCAGCAAGGTCGGATTAGTGTGTGGCTGTCAAGGCAGTCTCACGTTTTCCGTGGTCGAGGAACACTCGGAGTTACCCTTTAATGAGATTATGCCGTGTGGACCAGACATTTTAAGCGTAAGGGATGCGTAATGCGGTATTGCGTTAAAGCGGGCGAAAGCTTCATGTCCCAGTCGTGCTTGATGGCTACTTTTGAATGGGGTGATATGGAAAATGAGCTTTTCGCGATGGAGGTTGTCGGATGAACCGAACACAACCTCTAGTAGTACAGAGCCTGTAAAATTGGCGTAAAGGCCTGGCATCACTCCTTTGAAGGAAGTGCTGCTACAGCGAATTTTGGTAGGGTCTATCCCCATTCTGCGGATGGTGTCCTGGTATAGCAGGTTTATATCGCTGCCGCCATCCATTAGGACTTGTGTGAATTGTAGTCCGTCGATTATGGGATCCAATACCAAAGTAGTCCCTCCTGTGTTTCGAACACTTCTGGAGTAATCCTGATGGTCGAAAGTAATTGGTTTAAACATCCAATTTTGGGACTCTGCTGGGGTGGACCGTGCGGCGCGTGTTTTAGCAGGTGCCGCACTATTTTTCCTTGTTATCACATGAAGTGAGTTCACTTTTTAACTTCTAGTGGGAAAGTCTTATGTTTTCCGGCGTGCTGCTTGTGGGGTTCGTTGTCGTCTTCGCTTGGTGTGTCGAGCCCCTTGTGTTCGGCGTTAAGTCGGCCGGACTGCTTGAAGACCCAACAATCTCTGTGGGTATGGTTTGCAGGCTTCCTGGGGGTACTATGTATTTGACATATCCTATTCAAGATTTTGTTTAGGTTGGATAGCTCATCACTGTTGTCCTTAAGAGGCAGTGTTTTATTATTCGGCCGAGAGCTTTTGAATCCGGCATTGACCGCCGTGCTATTTGGGCCATTTTCCTTATTCCGGCGCTGATCTTTTCTGCCTCGTGATTTCCTATTTCCATCCCTGACCTCGGATGTACTCGGGTCGCTGGTGCTGCATCTTGCCAGCCAGCTATCTTCCCCCGCACAAAAGCGGGTCATGAGGCTTGTTAGCACGGCCATTGTTCTTGGTTTTTCCTGGCCGAGGTGTCTGGCGAGCCATTCGTCTCGGACGTTATGCTTAAAGGCTGCTAAGGCTTCGGCGTCCGGATAGTCGACTATTTGGTTCTTTTTGGTGAGGAACCTATTCCAGAATTTGCGTGCTGACTCTCTGGGATGTTGAGTTATGTGACTTAGATCGTCTGCATCCGGAGGGCGGACATAAGTCCCCTGAAAATTTGCTCGAAACGCATCCTCGAGCTCTTCCCAACTTCCAATGGTATTTTCTGGGAGGCTTTTGAGCCAATGCCGAGCTGGCCCTTTGAGCTTGAGGGGTAGGTATTTTATGGCATGGAGATCGTCTCTTCTGGCCATATGTATGTGTAGGATATAATCCTCAATCCAGACTCCGGGGTCTGTTGTTCCGTCATATGCCTCTATGTTTACGGGTTTGAATCCCGCTGGAAATTCATGATCCAGTACCTCATCGGTGAAACATAGTGGGTGTGCGGCTCCCCTGTATTTAGGTGTGCCGTTGTCTTCAAACACTCGGCGAGTTGTGTTGCTCCCTGGAGTCTTCTTTTTTGGCCCATAGATGGACCTGACCGGGCCATCCTTTTTGCAAGGATCCTTATGTGGATCGTGTGCCGGCTTGTGTGCGGCGCTGCTTGCCGCTCTTAGCCTGTCATCTGGTCGTCTATCCGTCCAGGCGGCCTCTTTCTTTTTTGACTGTGGGGGCTTTATGGCCTCCTCGTCAAATTCGGGCAACAACTTGCGCTTCGGGTAGCTCTTTGCCTGGTGACTATCGCCGTATTTATCTGCGGTATTGAGTACTTTGCTCCATCTCATTCTGAGTGCGTCCTCCGCTGTTTTGAGCTTCCGCTTTTGCTTCTTCAAACTTCTTGCAGTGGCGACGTGCCTTTTATGAAGGTTCTTATGCTCCGGTGATGTGTCCGGCGTGAGATCGTCTGGACTATTGTTTTCGCTAGGGATGGGTTGCTTGTCCAATTCATCCTGTTCGGATGGTTGCTTGGTGGCATGTTCGTCGTCTACTGCTTCGCCCTGCTCTAAGGCTGGGTCAGTATGGGTGCCGTTGTTATTGAGGTAGGACTTCGGGTGGCGCTTGCGTCGCCGTTTTGGTTGTTTGACGGGGGAGTTGTCCTTCGCCACGTCTTGTTGTTCCTCGTTATCGCTTCCTTTTGGCGTATCCACCATGTATACGTCATGAGTTGAGGTGGCTTTCCAGTGCCCAGTAGGCGCTGGTTCTTGGTCGTCTTCGGCATCGTCGTCCATACCGTCGATGTCTTCGGAGTCGAAGTCTAGCATGTTGGTTAGATCGTCGACAGTGGCTACTAAGTGGGTGGTGGGTGGGCCTTGAATTTCTTCGTCGTCCGCATCCCAACCGTCCTGACCGCAGTCCGGCCAGGTCTCTCCTGATAACGAGAGATACTTTAGCGAACTCAGGATGTCACCGAAAGGTGAGTGTTGAAAGATGTCCGCAGCGGTGAACTCCATGATTGGCGCCCAATCGGATTCGATTGGAAGGGGCGCGGGAGGTTCGGAGTCCGGCACCTCGGAGTCACGAGCTTCACAAGGGATAAGGTCAGTATTCGGCTCCATCGCCGTAGAGGTTGCAGCCCCTGAGGCGGTGTCTAGCCACCGTCCTCGATCTGCGCAGCCGCCTCCGAATTGAGGGTCGGAGCGGACTCGTGTGCGGCCTCTAGGGCACTGTCCGACTGCAGAGCTAAATCATGCCCATCGTGACAGTGCGGCGCGCTTGGCTGTGGCTCGAATCCATCGAAGATCAAGTCTCTGCGAATGTCAGCCATGAAGTTCAAACTTCCAAATCTGACCTGACGGCCAGGGGCGTAGCTTTCGATCTGCTCCAGATGGCCAAGCGAATTGGCCCGCAGTGCAAAGCCGCCGAATACGAAGATCTGTCCGGGGAGAAAGGTCTCACCCTGGACTGCGTCGTTGTTGATGATCGAAGAAGCCATCGAGCCTATCGGTGACGACACAGAGGAACTCTCAATGAAAGCACCAATGTCGGTGTCAAAACCGGCGGATCTCGGGTAGGGGGTCCCGAACTGTGCGTCTAGGAGGATGGTAATAGGACACAAGGGACATGATGTTTTACCAAGGTTCGGGCCCTCTTGATGAAGGTAAAACCCTACGTCCTGCTTGATTGATATTTATGATGTGGGTATTACAAGAGTAGATCTACCACGAGATCAAGGAGGCTAAACCCTAGAAGCTAGCCTATGGTATGATTGTTCTTCGTCCTATGGACTAAAACCATCCAGTTTATATAGACACCGGAGAGGGCTAGGGTTACACAGAGTCGGTTACAATGGTAGGAGATCTACATATCCGTATCGCCAAGCTTGCCTTCCACGTCGAGGAAAGTCCCATCCGGACACGGGACGAAGTCTTCAATCTTGTATCTTCATAGTCTTGGTGTCCGGCTGATGATGATAGTTCGGCTATCCCGACACCCCCTAGTCCAGGACTCCCTCGGGGAGGGAGGACAGGCTAGAATTGGTCAGGATAAGCCTAGCGGCAGATGACATAAACCTACCTCACCAAGGACTAACCCGATTAGCTACTTTTACCGTATAACGGCTCCCATTCAGCTATGGTCAGATTCTTATGAGAGATCGGGAGGCCAAGGTATTTGATTGGGAGTTTACCTATCTTGCAGTTAAGCAGGTTGGCAATCAGCACACTGTCGTGATCATCCATCCCTATGGTGATCACCTCACTTTTGTGGAAATTGATCTTAAGCCCCGATAAGATCTCAAAAGCGAGAAGCAGCAGCTTGACCGACGCGATACTGTGCTCATCTGGTTCAAACAAAAGCATCGTGTCGTCAGCGTATTGGAGGTGGGTGACCCCGCCAGAAATGAGGTGGGAGATTAACCTTTTAATGTGTCCCGCCTCCCTGGCCTTTTTAATCAAGGCAGCAAGGGCATGTGCAACAAAATTGAAGATAAGTGGCGAGCTAGGATCTCCTTGTCGTAGGCCACGCTTGTTGCGGAAGAACTTGCCCATAGTACCATTAATGGTAACCGCCGTGTGCCCGCTACTCACTAGGTGCATGATTCGATGCACAAATCCCGCATCAAAACCCTTGTTGATGAGGACCTCACGTACGAACTCCCAGTTTACGTAGTCGTATGCCTTCTCAAAATCTAACTTGAGAAGCACGCCATACACTTTGGTGCGTTTAAGTTCATGGACAATCTCTAACAGCGCTAAGGGGCCTTCCAAGATGTTACGGTGTTTGAGGAAGCCTGTCTGACTAGGACTGATCACACGTTGCACCACCGGAGTCAATCACGCAACGTATGCTTTGGCACATATCTTGAAAGGAACATTGATCAGCATGATTGGCCGAAAGAGTTTGATGTCGTCGGCCCCTTTCACCTTAGGGATCAAACTAATAGCCCCGTAGTTAAGCCGCGAAAGGTCTACCCTACCTAACGCAAACCCGTTCATGATCTCATAAAAGAGATGCTTGAGATGGGGTCAAAATTTCTTGAAAATTTCCACCGGCCATCCATTCGGGGCTGTGTCGGCTTTCATGTCCATAAGGGCATGGTTAATTTCTTCCGGGAGGAAAGAGAGAACGAGCCCTTCGTTCTCCTCCTGCGAAACCCGCTCTACAGGCTCCCACAGATCGTCTCGGAGGCACAAAGCTTTTTCCTCGGCCGTCCCCAAAAGGCCGATGAAAAAGTCGTAGATGTGGGCAACTATGAGATCGTTGGTTAACAGGAGGCCGTTGTCAGATTGAAGCCACAGGATAGAACTCTTGCATTTTCTACCGTTGGCAAAAGCGTGGAAGTATCCCGTATTAGCATCTCCTTTAGTAACCCACTTGATGCCGCCCCTACGGCGCCAATATTCCTCCTCCGCTCGCAGAATGGCCAGGACCTTGTTTTCTAAATCATATCTATGGGCCATTCGGCCTCCAAGAAGGTCCGGCGATCTGCCTCCAAATCGGGTGCCGTGATTGCCTCAACAATCTTGGCCCGCTCCTTTTTGCTTTCACTACCGTGATTCGCACCCCACTCGTGCAGGAAAGCCTAGAGTTTGCCAGCTGCCGCCGACCAAAACTCTGCCGGTCCGTGTTGCGGCCCGAGCTGAGCACAAATCGAAGCCCAGCGATCGACTACCAGCTGAACAAACCCCGTGGATTCAAACCACGTTGTTTCAAAGTAGAAACGAGAACTACGTCTAATGAGGTCCTCCCCAAAGGAGAAGATCAGCAGAACATGGTCGGACCCAATACGAGTTTCGGCAACTAACGTGCACAGGGGGAACAACACCTACCACTTTGGAGTAAGAAAACCCTATCTAGCGCGCTCTGGACCGGCTGAAGTTATTTGTTCATCCAAGTGTATCTAGCTCCGGTCCTAGCAGCCTCACGCAAGGCCGCCGATGCGATGGCGCTATTGAACATGGACACCCGAGTCCAGTCAATGTTGGCATTATTCTTATCCGCCCCCGAGCGAATAAGATTAAAATCACCCCCACCAACAGCGGGAGATTGCAAGCCCGTTTGGCCCCGACCAAATTGGTAAGCTCAAGCAAGAAATCAGCCGAACGAGAGTGGTCCGCAGGTCCATACACGCACACAACTACCCATGATAAACCAGAGGCATGATGATTAATAGTAGCCGCAAGTGAAAAAACACCCACATCCCAAAGCATTACATCACATACTGTCGACGTTCTAGAAACGGGGGTCCCCAGACTTGCCTGCCTGCGGCCTGCGGCGTGACTCCACCAGTGGCCACGTACGGCCCATCTTCATCAACTAATACTCAAGACCCTCGCAAGGGGCCAAGCCTCGCGGTGCGGACGACATAAGGCCTCCTCGGGGGCGGCCTCACCAGGCAGGCTCGCGAGGAGGCGGAGAGATTAAGGCAAGGGGTTCCTCGCGAGGTCCCCGTGACGCAAGCCATGACGACCAAGGCCAGGCAGGCGCCAGGAGGGCGCCAGCCTGCGCAGTGTCCTCGTTTCCTCTTTGGTGCTAAGGGGGCAAGTGCAGGCGTGGAGTACCGAGGTATCAAGCAAAGATTTCCATATCAGTGCAACAAGACCAAGACCAGCAGGACGGTAGGACGAAGGTCATCGTCGAGCCCAAGACGGCGTCATCACCAGAGCCTTTGGCAGGCGAAGACCTATTGGGGAACGTAGTAATTTCCAAAAAAAATTCCTACGCACACGCAAGATCATGGTGATGCATAGCAATGAGAGGGGAGAGTAATGTCCACGTACCCTCGTAGACCGTAAGCGGAAGCGTTATGACAACGCGGTTGATGTAGTCGTACGTCTTCACGATCCGACCGATCCAAGTACCGAACGTACGACACCTTCGAGTTCAGCACACGTTCAGCTCGATGACGATCCCCGGACTCTGATCCAGCAAAGTGTCGGGGATGAGTTCCGTCAGCACGACGACATGGTGACGATGATGATGTTCTACCAGCGCAGGGCTTCGCCTAAACTCCGCGTCAATATGACCGAGGTGGAATATGGTGGAGGGGGGCACCACACACGGCTAAGGAACGATCACGTAGATCAACTTGTGCCTTCTAGGGTGCCCCCTGCCCCCGTATATAAAGGAGGGAGGGGGAGGTGCGGCCGGCCCCCAAGGGGTGCGCCTGGACGAGTCCTACTCCCACCGGGAGTAGGACTCCCCCCTCTTGCCTTGGTGGAGAAGGAAAGGGGGGAGGGGAAAGAGGAAAGGGGGGCTCCGCCCCCCTCCTTGTCCTATTCGGACTAGGGGGAGGGGGCGCACGGCCTGCCCTGGAAGGCCCTCCTCTTCTCCCTCATGGCCCATGTAGGCCCAATAACCCCCGGGGGGTTCCGATAACCCCCCGGTACTCCGGAAAAATCCCGGTTTCTCCCGGAACAATTCCGATATCCAAATATAGGCTTCCAATATATCAATCTTTATGTCTCGACCATTTCGAGACTCCTCGTCATGTCCTGGATCACATCCGGGACTCCGAACAACCTTCGGTACATCAAAATATATAAACTCATAATAAAACTATCATCGTAACGTTAAGCGTGCGGACCCTATGGGTTCGAGAACTATGTAGACATGACCTAGAACTATTCTCGGTCAATAGCCAATAGCGGAACCTGGATGATCATATTGGCTCCTACATATTCTACGAAGATCTTTATCGGTCAAACTGCATAACAACATACATTGTTCCCTTTGTCATCGGCATGTTACTTGCCCGAGATTCGATCGTCGATATCTAATACCTAGTTCAATCTCGTTACCGAAAAGTCTCTTTACTCGTTACGTAATGCATCATTCCGTAACTAACTCATTAGCTACATTGCTTGCAGGGCTTATAGTGATGTGCATTACCGAGAGGGCCCAGAGATACCTCTCCGACAATCGGAGTGACAAATCCTAATCTCGAAATACGCCAACTCAACATGTACCTTCGGAGACACCTGTGGAGCTCCTTTATAATCACCCAGTTACGTTGTGACGTTTGGTAGCACACAAAGTGTTCCTCCGGTAAACGGGAGTTGCATAATCTCATAGTCATAGGAACATGTATAAGTCATGAAGAAAGCAATAGCAACATACTAAATGATCAAGTGCTAAGCTAACGGAATGGGTCAAGTCAATCACATTATTCTCCTAATGATGTGATCCCGTTAATCAAATGACAACTCGTGTCTATGGCTAGGAAACTTAACCATCTTTGATTCAGGAGCTAGTCAAGTAGAGGCATACTAGTGACACTATGTTTGTCTATGTATTCACACATGTATCATGTTTTCGGTTAATACAATTCTAGCATGACTAATAAACATTTATCATGATATGAGGAAATAAATAATAACTTTATTATTGCCTCTAGGGCATATTTCCTTCAGTCTCCCACTTGCACTAGAGTCAATAATCTAGATTACACAGTAATGATTCTAACACCCATGGAGTCTTGGTGCTGATCATGTTTTGCTCGTGGAAGAGGCTTAGTCAATGGGTCTGCAACATTTAGATCCGTATGTATCTTGCAAATCTCTATGTCTCCCACCTGGACTTGATCCCGGATGGAATTGAAGTGTCTCTTGATGTGCTTGGTCCTCTTGTGAAATCTGGATTCCTTTGCCAAGGCAATTGCACCAGTATTATCACAGAAGATCTTCATTGGTCCCGATGCACTAGGTATCACACCTAGATCGGAAATGAACTCCTTCATTTGCTGCTTCCAAAGCAGCTATGTACTCCGCTTCACATGTAGATCCCGCCACGACGCTTTGTTTAGAACTGCACCAACTTACAGCTCCACCGTTTAATAAAAACACGTATCCGGTTTGCGATTTAGAATCGTCCGAATCAGTGTCAAAGCTTGCATCGACGTAACCATTTACGACTAGCTCTTTATCACCTCCATATATGAGAAACATATCCTTAGTCCTTTTCAGGTATTTCAGGATGTTCTTGACCGCTGTCCAGTGATCCACTCCTAGATTACTTTGGTACCTTCCTGCCAAGCTTATTGCTAAGCACACGTCAGGTCTGGTACACAGCATTGCATACATGATAGAGCCTATGGCTGAAGCATAGGGAACATCTTTCATTTTCTCTCTATCTTCTGCTGTGGTCGGGCATTGAGTTTGACTCAACTTCACACCTTGTAGTACGGGCAAGAACCCTTTCTTTGCCTGATCCATTTTGAACCTTTTCAAAACTTTATCAAGGTATGTGCTTTGTGAAAGTCCAATTAAGCGTCTTGATCTATCTCTATAAATCTTGATGCCCAATATATAAGCAGCTTCACCGAGGTCTTTCATAGAAAAACTTTTATTCAAGTATCCCTTTATGCTATCCAGAAATTCTATATCATTTCCAATTAATAATATGTCATCTACATATAATATCAGAAATTCTACAGAGCTCCCACTCACTTTCTTGTAAATACAGGCTTCTCCAAAAGTCTGTATAAAACCATATGCTTTGATCACACTATCAAAGCGTTTATTCCAACTCCGAGATGCTTGCACCCGTCCATAAATGGAACGCTGGAGCTTGCACACTTTGTTAGCACCTTTTGGATCAACAAAACCTTCTGGCTGCATCATATACAACTCTTCTTCCAGAAATCCATTCAAAAATGCAGTTTTGACATCCATTTGCCAAATTTCATAATCATAAAATGCAGCAATTGCTAACATGATTCGGACAGACTTAAGCATCGCTACGGGTGAGAAAGTCTCATCGTAGTCAACCCCTTGAACTTGTCAAAAACCTTTTGCAACAAGTCGAGCTTTATAGATAGTTACATTACCATCAGCGTCAATCTTCTTCTTAAAAATCCATTTATTCTCAATGGCTTGCCGATCATTGGGCAAGTCAACCAAAGTCCATACTTTGTTCTCATACATGGATCCCATCTCAGATTTCATGGCCTCTAGCCATTTTGCGGAATCTGGGCTCATCATCGCTTCCTCATAGTTCGTAGGTTCATCATGGTCAAGTAACATGACTTCCAGAATAGGATTACCGTACCACTCTGGTGCGGATCTTACTCTGGTAGACCTACGAGGTTCAGTAGAAACTTGATCTGAAGTTTCATGATCAATATCATTAGCTTCCTCACTGATTGGTGTAGTTGTCACAGGAACCGGTTCTTGTGATGAACTACTTTCCAATAAGGGAGCAGGTACAGTTACCTCATCAAGTTCTACTTTCCTCCCACTCACTTCTTTCGAGAGAAACTCCTTCTCTACAAAGAATCCGAATTTTGCAACAAAAATCTTGCCTTCAGATCTGTGATAGAAGGTGTACCCAACAGTCTCTTTTGGGTATCCTATGAAGACACATTTCTCCGATTTCGGTTCGAGCTTATCTGGTTGAAGTTTCTTCACATAAGCATCGCAGCCCCAAATTTTAAGAAACGACAACTTTGGTTTCTTGCCAAACCATAGATCATGAGTGTGGGGACCGATTCTCCGGGTTTTAAATTCCAGAAAATGGCCTGTGTGCTCACCAGCCCCAGGATAACTGTTAGCTGATGAGGCACCAACTTGATACAGAAATTCCAAGAAAAATAAAAAAAAATATG
The DNA here is from genome assembly GCF_002162155.2 of Triticum dicoccoides. Classification (NCBI taxonomy): domain Eukaryota; kingdom Viridiplantae; phylum Streptophyta; class Magnoliopsida; order Poales; family Poaceae; genus Triticum; species Triticum dicoccoides. The sequence goes on along the minus strand of NC_041383.1, from coordinate 157,256,219 downwards.
TAGTACAAGGCCATTCTGGCCTGTGAGTACAACAAAAGGTTTCTAATGGTTGATGGAGGAAGCGGTTTGTGGATCATCAGTGTCTATGGGACTCCAATTCCCACAGGAACGGCTGACCAGGTTAACTCCTATCTTCGTGATGCTGCTATCACCGTTGCTTAGGTTCCGGGACTGTCGGCATGGTCGCTCCTCTCCGCGCAAGAAAATCTGGCCAAGACAATAGCCAGGGACAAGCCAGTGAGTACTTTGAATGTACTCGCAAACATTATGATCACAGGCATAATATGACAATGATGTGCTAAAAACATTTTATGCTCATGACGTCAGTCACAAATGATAAATAAAACCCTGATGCGTACGAGCATGTTAATTATGAATATGTAATAACATAGCAATATAAAAATTATGAAATAAACAACAAGCATGCCACAGTTGGGCGTCTTAGCGACACCACATAAAGGGCTTTAAAAGAAATACCACAGTCGGGCGTCTGAGCGACACCACATAAAGGGTTTTAAAAGAAATGCCACAGTCGGGCGTCTGAGCGACACCACATAAAGGGCTTTAGAAGAAACAATCATAGTGAATATCCCGGAGGTAGAACCATCCCAGGGATACTCGATAATAACAATAATAACGCAGGTTAATCAACAATAATAATAATCATAATTATCACAAGTCACAGGTAGTAATTCCAGTTCTGGTTTAACAGTTTCACCTCCGAAGACCGACACTAAGACCGACACTTAACCCATCCCAGACTGTAGTGCTTAACCATGGACACGGCTATTCGAATAGGTTTAATCTCTGCAGAGGGTGTACTCTTTACCCATGAGTAACGGATTCCTTTAGTCCATCGGGACTAATTCCGTCTACGGTCTTTTTGTTGGAAACACACCTAACTTGCACACACCAGCTTAACTCACATGTGTCTGGAATCACCCACGACACCTGTCAAGCAAAACTCTAAGTGGGGAGGCTACAACCTCGACGTAACATGGGATCACAAAATTTATACCGCGCGCAAAACTGGGGAAGCTACCCCCTTCGGCTACAACCGAAATACCCATGCTCCCGGACCCGGTGGCATGACTACCGGATGCCTCCAGTATCTTCCACCACGGCCTCTCTGTATGGTATGTGCTAGGAAAAGGGTTGACAACTTACTGAACCATACCCTACTTATTGTAGAGATGAGTGGTAGTACGAAGAAAGTATGGGGGTTACTGGCACAAGACTCGACCTACGGTCGACTCAGGAGGTTGTAATATTTCCTGCATGATTAGCATAATAATGCATATATTTCAAACAACAGATAGAAACATCACACGACATACCCCTCATGCCATACCGGACACGACCGTCTCGACGGAGGATTAGGGACAAGACCGTGTCTACCCAAGATAGAGGCCTTCCCGGCTTCCCTTCCGGTATGCATGAAAGACGTATGATGGTGATTTCCATCACAAATCATGTCAACATCATTAGCATAAACTCATTAATATGCACCCATGAATAAGATCACATCCTCACATAAAATGTCGCATGTACATGTCGGAGTGGTGTTGTCACCGAGTCAAACAACACACACAAAAAATTTACACCAGGGTTCAGAATGCTTGCCTTCAGGTCATGGGAAAGAAGGGTGCATCCAAAACATCTTGAAATCTTCAAAAATCCAATTTAAAAGAATATATATGAATTAACACACAAAAACAAAACAGCACAAAAAGTTATCTTGAATTTTTTTCAAATAAATCCTAAAATAAACTAGATAATATTTTAGAGAGGTAGGAAAAAGAATTAATTTATTAGGAGTTGTATTTAAAAAGATACAGCCGGTCAAAGTTTTGTCAAAAATCTGTTTTTAAATAAAAACAGAAAAGAAAACGTTTCGAATATACGTACACGTCGAAGGCGCATTTTTGAAATGCACTTCCACTTAACCCACGTGGACTGGGCGGGGTCACTGACAGTGGGTCCAGGGGCCCCACTGGTCAGGTTTGACCAGTCTCCTTCCCTCTTCTTCCTCTGGCCGAACAGAGGCGGGGACTCCGACGATCGTCGCTGGCGTTTGGCGGCTTCTCGCGGGCCCCCGAGGGTGGGGATGGATCCGCTAGACTGGGGCGGTCCTCCCGGTGGTCGCTGGGTCGGCGGGGATGGCGTGAGCTGCCGGTGGCGAGCTTCGCGACGGAGGAGGCTTCGGGGACAAAGTGATTTTGGCGCCGCGGTGGTTCCCGATCGAAATCGAGCAGGGGGACGGGCTCACGGGAGGAAAGGAAGGCTCCTGGTGGAGAGAGTGGAGAGGGGGAGGCCCTGGTGGCACCGGAATGGTCGGGGCAGTGGTGGCGGTTGGAGTTGCCGGAGAGGAAGAAGACGACTCCCTCCCTTCGATTGACGGCCAAGGGGGCACGAGCGGAATGGTGTGAGGCTGCCTGCGTGCGGGTTTGAGCTCGGGGGCCTCTTTTATAGCACATCCGAGTCGGTTTGCGGTAGCCGTGGATAAGCTTGCCAGCGACCGCCGTTCTGTAGCTAGGGCGATGTGGCGGCGACGCGCGCTAAAGGACGAAGTTGTGGATGAGCACGCACTGCTCCAGGAGGCAGGTGGCAAGCGCTGGCGGCTTGGGCGGCACCGACACGGCCGGGGCCTGCAAGCGTCCGTCAGCTAGCCGCCACGGCCGTCCTGACGGTGGCACTGTGGGGTGCCAGGTTGGTCGGGGTGGTGTGGTGGTGCAAGGGGACACGGCGTGCTGGCTGCGGTCGGTCACGTACCGGATTGAGTGCGGGGCATGACGCGGCGGCTTGGGCGCTCGTGGGTGCCAAACGCACGCTCTGGGCGCGCCCAGAGCACGCCCGGGACATGCTCGATGAAATGCCAGGGCAGCCTAGAGGTCGCGGTTGAGGCTGGCAATAAACAGGTCTAGTCTAGGATTAGCAATGGAATCAAGGGACATGGTGGATTGGTCAGGGGCTCAAGTTCACCAAGTAAACTTGAAGTCATGCCAAATCTGGCTGTGCACTCAGGGTGTTTGACAAAATGCCAAAGGCACCTAGGTAGTTCTTGGAGTGGCCAAATTCTCCAGATCAGTGTCCCTATGGATGTAAGAGAGGGTGGTGAAGTTGGTTTGCGAAAAGGAGAAACTTGCTAGTGCAAGTTTTGCAAATCTACAATTCTAGACAGGGAGTAAATGGCATTATTACAAGGACCAAAAGTGTTCCAAAGAGAGCATGCTCCTGGACTTAGGGGTTTTGCAGGGTTGACTACCAGCATGAGAAAGCACAAGATCACTAGAGTAAGAAAGGATGGGGTTGCAGTAGAAAACACAAGTCTGGTCCAGAATGAAAAGGAGGTTGATGCACTCAAATTTTCCAAAGAACATCACTATATTTTTGCATAAAGTTGGATGGCATGCTACTACTGACATCCCATAATTTTGGTGGAGGCTCTAGGGAAATATTTAATTGGGTTGTAGTGCAAAATTGTCCACTGGACCAGAAAAGAAAAACATGTGTAACACTCAAAATAAGCAATGAAATAATTTTATTATTACACAAAAGTGATCTAGGGACAACACATGACATCTCCAAATTTTGATTGGAATATTAGTTAAAGTTATCAACTGGTTGCAGTACAAACAGAGATCTAAAATGTAAAACAAGCCATTTTAATGATTAAAGCTCTGGGTGAAATAATTTAATAAATAAATCTACTGATTTAGAAATTGTTTTAATGAGATGGCATAGAAGTTCAAAAATGTTTTTGGAAAGCTCCACTTGGGAAAAACTCCTTAATATTAAAAGAGATGCTCTGAAATCAACATAAATATTCTTGCAGGCAATTTTTTTAAAAAAATCATGGCAGGATTTTATTATCAAAAATTTGGTTAAATTTTTGGGGTGTTACAATTACTAACACCCTTAAGAAAAATCTCGTCCTCGAGATTTGCTAAGGGTTGTAAAATAAAATACTTTTACCTGGTCAAAAGATCATTTTACTTAAGCAGTAAAAGTGGCTACAGTGAGAGGGCAATAAGTGGTGAGTAACTACAGTGTGGTACTGGCGTTGTGTGGAGAAGTTCCACATTTAGGAAAAACGAGCGATTTCTACGCTGGACGCCGTGAATTTAGAATAAATTCTAAATTCTACAATACGCTGGTCGCACCTGAGAGCACAATGCTCCCTCTGGCTGACAGGTGGGACCAGGGCCCACTGTCAGTCTCTCCTCCTTCCTCTAGCTCTCTCTTCTTCCTCTCTCCCGCGCGTTTTCCTAGCTTTCTCCATCGGCAACGTCTAGCGCGTAGGGCATCTAGGTCGTACTGTGGTAGTGCGCGGCGTGCTTGCTGCCGGTGCAGTGTGCACTCACCTCGCGGGCCAGTGCGCTGTCGGCACTGCTCGCTGATTCGCCTCCGAACACCGGCGATCGGGCGACGAGCGGCGCTGGTGGACTTTGCCCACTGTACACCGATCTCGAGCTATAAAACGATCGTGGTGCTTCTTCTACATCCTCGCACCTGGCCTCGTTTCTCCTCCTCCTTCTCCTCCATTTCTGCTTACCGGAGCTCGAGACGAGGCTCCAATGGTGGAGGCGGTGCCGGACTGGTACATGATCCTGGTGTGTGGAGGGCTGGCGGCAGTGCTGGGGCTCACTGTGCTCCTGTGCGCGATGATCTATGATGATCGTCGTGATGCTGTCGCCTGGTTGCTGGCTCTCCGTGGTGGCGGTGATCACGGGGATTAGGCGTAATCCCGGGTGTTAACTGTTATCGGTGTGCTGGAGGTGATTAGTATCCGGATGATTATCCGCTAATCTCTCCCTTGGAGGCATGTGGAGTGCTTAGAAGGGTGGTTGGTGAGATGCAACTTGGTTGCGTGTATTTGCAAGCAGTGTAAGAGTCCGAGTGGTTGTGGGTCTGCTGCCGTGGTGCTGTGTGAATAAAAATAAATAATCCATGTAGTGAGAGGATAAAAGATGCAGCAATTCTGGAAAAGAAATCTCATTCCCGGATTTTTGCGGTTACACAGGTTTCTCATGAAGAAAACCACTCACAAAAGTAGAAACTAAATACTCGACTCGTCGCACAAATTCGAGGTACCATGCATAAGTTACAACGTATTACTAATGCTTAACTAACAAGCACAACAGTGGCGTCTAAAATGAGAATGGTAACTGGACAGGGTCTCGAGGAAAAGTCTCTGGTAGTGGAATGCACTCCTCTTCTATCGGAGGAAGGGGATTGATCAGTCGATGTATGCGCCTCTCCGGATCGGGCCTCAGTGGTCTGCCGATGGCAATCTGAGGATTCAGATCAGTGAGATTCTGGAGATAATCCATCACACGCTGGTTCAAATGCTCTTGAGCGATGATGTATTGGATGAGGTTGGCCAGTACTGGGTCTCTCTCAATCCGCCCACCGGGGAAAGATGTTACTCCCCCGGGCGTTGCACGGCTCGGAAAATAATAATATCCTCGTTCGCGGGCATAGGGTACTGCGGATCGAAGACGAGCAATTGCTTCGTTCGCAGCAGCTTCTATGGCCAAGTGTGGAGTCGGCATAGATTTTCCCACTAAGGAAACCTCCGTTGGATCTTGGTTGGAGTCTACGGGAGGAATGTGTACTGCTGCCCAATATTCCGAGGTGGAAGGGGTGATTCTCGATTTGAACAGCTCGTACTGGGGCGGCTGGGTAGAACCCATGGTACTGCAGGTAAAGTCCCACAATATTTTGACAAAGCTACCTGGGGTTGCATCTGGGGTTCTCCGATAAATACTAGGGCTCGGCATGGCAAGAAATGGTCGTGAGAGTGGTGCATGAGGTGAAGGTTGCTGGGTAAGGTCACAAGGTGGCCTTCTTATATAGCATCTGGGCTGGTTTATTTACCGTGGTGAACGGTAATAAATCTGCCAGTTTATCTCCAAAGGTTGGGGTCAGTGTCAGAGATACACATATCTTATAAAGAGACATGTTACTGTGGGTGTCGTCGGGGTTGGTTTTGGTAGTTGTGCCCGGAAAATGTGCAACTATGCGCTGACAAAAATACGCAAGACTACTATTAAAACAGAGGCACAATGACAGGCTGTGTTAATACACAAGGTTACACGATTACAAAGCGGGGATACACTGAGACTCGGTACTACTCGTACGGCTTAATCTACCTCGTTTATGTCTAAATGAGCGTGCCTGGTGGATGCCGAGGCTTCTCCACGTGTCTCACTGCCGGGATTAGTCGGAAATGGCGGAGGGACTACAGGGTCGGGGTAGCGATGATGACCATCGCGGGGATTGTTGGCCACAATCCCGCTGGAGTGTGCTCCCAAAAGGTGACGAAGCACTTCTGGGGTCATCAAGACACCTTGGTCGCTGGTTGGAGCTGACCTCAGGGTCTCGATCAGGTGTCCAAACAGCACGACTGGGTTGTCGGCGTCGGACTCGGCTTCCCTGCTTGCCGGGGCTCGGTGAACCAGCTCTCCTCGAGCTGCGATCAGATCAATAGTGATTTGATCGAACAATGCCTCAAGTGCACTTACATAGCGCACTAGGTGCAACAACACGGGATCTGTCTCGTGATCTCTGTTGGTGACTTGGGGTGGTCTACCATACCCTTCACGCCCGGGGTAGTAGTAGAACGAGCGACAGTTAACTCTGGGCGACAACTGCCGGAGTTGAACTATAGCTTCTCGAGCGGCTAGCTGGATGGCTTGTGGCTCGAAGGAAGTTGTTCTTCCGGTGAACCTGTAGGGGCGTTCTGGCGATAGACCCCTACCGTAGATGTGCACAGTGGCCCAGAATTGGCGGTCCTCACCGCTCATGGGTCCTTGGTACACAACATATTCTGGGGGCTCTTCTAACGCGTAGGCACGACGGGTGAGGTTTGCGAGTATGGTCACAAAACCTCCAAGATTGGTTGTTGTGGTCTCATTGTGCACTATGGGACCAGGCATTGTGGCTAGGTTGGGGAAGAGGCTGTGTTGTGCTGGCTTGAGGCTAGTGTGCCCTTTTTATAGAAAAGGGAACGGAGTCTTCCTTCGCACGCTTGCGAATGAGACATTTTTGCCATCGGTCACTGGCGTGTGATTGATAGGCTAGGCTGATAGGTTGGGCACCGACTGCCAAAAGTGTCGGGATCATTGTGTGGCTATCTTGCACGAGAAGCTTGGCTGGGGTTTTGGTTAGGGTCTGGTAGGTTGGTTTACCTAAGTTATCCGACCTGGCTAAGATAGGATTAGCCAATGGTCAGCCTGGCTCTGGTACCAAGTCTGTGGGGACCGATTCTCCGGGTATTAAATTCTAGAAAATGGCCTGTGTGCTCACCAGCCCCAGGATAACTGTTAGCTGATGAGGCACCAACTTGATACAGAAATTCCAAGCAAAATTAAAAAATGTAGTACAAGGCCATTCTGGCCTGTGAGTACAACAAAAGGTTTCTAATGGTTGATGGCGGAAGCGGTTTGTGGATCATCAGTGTCTATGGGACTCCAATTCCCATAGGAACGGCTGACCAGGTTAACTCCTATCTTCACGATGCTGCTATCACCGTTGCTTAGGTTCCGGGACTGTCGGCATGGTCGCTCCTCTCCGCGCAAGAAAATCTGGCCAAGACAATAGCCAGGGACAAGCCAGTGAGTACTTTGAATGTACTCGCAAACATTATGATCACAGGCATAATATGACAATGATGTGTTGAAAATATTTTATGCTCATGACGTCAGTCACAAATGATAAATAAAACTCTGATGCGTACGAGCATGTTAATTATGAATATGTAATAATATAGCAATATAAAAATTATGAAATAAACAACAAGCATGCCACAGTCGGGCGTCTTAGCGACACCACATAAAGGGCTTTAAAAGAAATGCCACAGTCGGGCGTCTGAGCGACACCACAAAAAGGGCTTAAAAGAAATACCACAGTCGGGCGTCTGAGCGACACCACATAAAGGGTTTTAAAAGAAATGCCACAGTCGGGCGTCTGAGCGACACCACATAAAGGGCTTTAAAAGAAATGCCACAGTCGGGCGTCTGAGCGACACCACATAAAGGGCTTTAAAAGAAATACCACAGTCGGGCGTCTGAGCGACACCACATAAAGGGTTTTAAAAGAAATGCCACAGTCGGGCGTCTGAGCGACACCAGATAAAGGGCTTTAGAAGAAACAATCATAGTGAATATCCCGGAGGTAGAACCATCCCAGGGATACTCGATAATAACAATAATAACACGGGTTAGTCAACAATAATAATAATCATAATTATCACAAGTCACAGGTAGTAATTCTAGTTCTGGTTTAACAGTTTCACCTTCGAAGACCGACACTAAGACCGACACTTGACCCATCCCAGACTGTAGTCCTTAACCATGGACACGGCTATTCGAATAGGTTTAATCTCTGCAGAGGGTGTACTCTTTACCCACGAGTAACGGATTCCTTTAGTCCATCGGGACTAATTCCGTCTACGGTCTTTTTGTTGGAAACACACCTAACTTGCACACACCAGCTTAACTCACATGTGTCTGGAATCACCCACGACACCTATCAAGCAAAACTCTAAGTGGGGAGGCTACAACCTCGACGTAACATGAGATCACAAAATTTATACCGCGCGCAAAACTAGGGAAGCTACCCCCTTCGGCTACAACCGAAACACCCATGCTCCCGGACCCGGTGGCATGACTACCGGATGCCTCCAGTATCTTCCACCACGGCCTCTCTGTATGGTGTGTGCTAGGAAAGGGGTTGACAACTTACTGAACCATACCCTACTTATTGTAGAGACGAGTGGTAGTACGAAGCAAGTATGGGGGTTTCTGGCACAAGACTCGATCTACGGTCGACTCAGGAGGTTGTAATATTTCCTGCATGATTAGCATAACAATGCATATATTTCAAACAACAGATAGAAACATCACGCGACATACCCCTCATGCCATACCGGACACGACCGTCTCGACGGAGGATTAGGGACAAGACCGTGTCTACCCAAGATAGAGGCCTTCCCGGCTTCCCTTCCGGTATGCATGAAAGACGTATGACGGTGATTTCCATCACAAATCATGTCAACTTCATTAGCATAAACTCATTAATATGCACCCATGAATAGGATCACATCCTCACATAAAATGTCCCATGTACATGTCGGGGTGTTGTTGTCACCGAGTCAAACAACACACACAAAAAATTTACACTAGGGTTCAGAATGCTTGCCTTCAGGTCATGGGAAAGAAGGGTGCATCCAAAACATCTTGAAATCTTCAAAAATCCTATTTAAAAGAATATATATGAATTAACACACAAAAACAAAACAACACAAAAATTTGTCTTGAATTTTTTTCAAATAAATCCTAAAATAAACTAGACAATATTTGAGAGAGGTAGGAAAAAGAATTAATTTATTAGGAGTTGTATTTAAAAAGATACAGCCGGTCAAAGTTTTGTCAAAAATCTGTTTTAAAAAAAAACAGAAAAGAAAACGTTTCGAATATACGTACGCGTCGAAGGAGCATTTTTGAAATGCGCTTCCACTTAACCCACGTGGACTGGGCGGGGTCACTGACAGTGGGTCCAGGGGCCCCACTAGTCAGGTTTGACCAGTCTCCTTCCCTCTTCTTCCTCTGGCCAAACAGAGGCGGGGACTCCAGCGATCGTCGCCGGTGCTTGGCGGCTTCTCGCGGGCCCCCGAGGTTGGGGATGGATCCGCTAGACTGGGGCGGTCCTCCCGATGGTCGCTTGGTCGGCGGGGACGGTGTGAGCTGCCGGCGGTGAGCTTCGCGGCGGAGGAGGCTTCGGGGACAAAGTGATTTTGGGGCCGCGGTGGTTCCCGATCGAAATCGAGCAGGGGTACGGGCTCACGGGAGGAAAGGAAGGCTCCTGGTGGAGAGAGTGGAGAGGGGGAGGCCTTGGTGGCGCCGGAATGGCCGGGGCAGTGGTGGCAGTTGGAGTTGCCGGAGAGGAAGAAGACGACTCCCTCCCTTCGATTGACGGCCAAGGGGGCACGAGCGGAATGGTGTGAGGCTGCCTGTGTGTGTGTTTGAGCTCGGGGGCCTCTTTTATAGCACATCTGAGTCGGTTTGCAGTGGCCGTGGATAAGCTTGCCGGCGACCGCCGTTCTGTAGCTAGGGCGACGTGGCGGCGACGTGCACTAGAGGACGAAGCTGTGGATGAGCACGCACTGCTCCAGGAGGCAGGTGGCAAGCGCTGGCGGCTTGGGCGGCGCCGACACGGCCGGGGCCTGCAAGCGTCCGTCAGCTAGCCGCCACGGCCGTCCTGACGGTGGCGCTGTGGGGTGCCAGGTTGGTCGGGGTGGTGTGGCGGTGCAAGGGGACACGGCGTGCTGGCTGCGGTCGATCACGGACCGGATTGAGTGCGGGGCGTGATGCGGCGGCTCAGGCGCTCGTGGGTGCCAAACGCACGCTCTGGGCGCGCCTAGAGCACGCCCGAGACATGCTCGATGAAATGCCAGGGCAGCCTAGAGGTCGCGGTTGAGGCTGGCAATAAACAGGTCTAGTCTAGGGTTAGCAATGGAATCAAGGGACATGGTGGATTGGTCAGGGGCTCAAGTTCACCAAGTAAACTTGAAGTCATGCCAAATCTGGCTGTGCACTCAGGGTGTTTGACAAAATGCCAAAGGCACCTAGGTAGTTCTTGGAGTGGCCAAATTCTCCAGACCAGTGTCTCTATGGATGTAAGAGAGGGTGGTGAAGTTGGTTTGCGAAAAGGAGAAACTTGCTACTGCAAGTTTTGCAAATCTACAATTCTGGACAGGGAGTAAATGGCATTATTACAAGGACCAAAAGTGTTCCAAAGAGAGCATGCTCCTGGACTTAGGGGTTTTGCAGGGTTGACTACCAGCATGAGAAAGCACAAGATCACTAGAGTAAGAAAGGATGGGGTTGCAGTAGAAAACACAAGTCTGGTCCAGAATGAAAAGGAGGTTGATGCACTCAAATTTTCCAAAGAACATCACTATGTTTTTGCATAAAGTTGGATGGCATGCTACTACTGACATCCCATAATTTTGGTGGAGGCTCTAGGGAAATATTTAATTGGGTTGTAGTGCAAAATTGTCCACTGGACCAGAGAAGAAAAACATGTGTAACACTCAAAATAAGCAATGAAATAATTTATTATTACACAAAAGTGATCTAGGGACAACACATGACATCTCCAAATTTTGGTTGGAATATTAGTTAAAGTTATCAACTGGTTGCAGTACAAACAGAGCTCCAAAATTTAAAACAAGCCATTTTAATGATTAAAGCTCATGGTGAAATAATTTAATAAATAAATCTACTGATTTAGAAATTGTTTTAATGACATGGCATAGAAGTTCAAAAATGTTTTTGGAAAGCTCCACTTGGGAAAAACTCCCTAATATTAAAAGAGATGCTCTGAAATCAACAGAAATATTCTTGCAGGCAATTTTTTTTAAACTCATGGCAGGATTTTATTATCAAAATTTTGGTTAAATTTTTGGGGTGTTACAATGAGGCGTCGTCTCAACGGATTTTGATGGTGCCCTATTTAACGTGAATGTGGCCGTCTCTAAAGCATAACCCCAAAATGATAGTGGTAAATCAGTAAGAGACATCATAGATCGCACCATATCTAGTAAAGTACGATTACAACGTTCAGACACACCATTTCGTTGTGGTGTTCCGGGTGGCGTGAGTTGCGAAACTATTCCGTATTGTTTCAAATGTAAACCGAACTCGTAACTCAAATATTCTCCTTCACGATCAGATCGATGATTTTCCACTTCACTCTGAAATTCTTTGAACTTTTCAAATGTTTTAGACTTGTGTTTCATTAAGTAGATATACCCATATCTGCTCAAATCATCTGCGAATGTGAGAAAATAACGATACCCGCTGCGAGCCTCAACATTCATTGGACCACAAACATCAGTATGTATGATTTCCAACAAATCAGTTGCTCGCTCCATAGTTCTGGAGAACGGCGTTTTAGTCATCTTGCCCATGAGGCATGGTTCGCAAGTACCAAGTGATTCATAATCAAGTGATTCCAAAAGCCCATCAGTATGGAGTTTCTTCATGCGCTTTACACCGATATGACCTAAACGGCAGTGCCACAAATAAGTTGCACTATCATTATTAACTCTCTATCTTTTGGTTTCAACACTATGAATATGTGTATCACTACTATCGAGATTCAATAAAAATAGACCACTCTTCAAGGGTGCATGACCATAAAAGATATTACTCATATAAATAGAACAACCATTATTCTCTGACTTAAGTGAATAACCGTCTTGCATCAAACAAGATCCAGATATAATGTTCATGCTCAACGCTAGCACCAAATAACAATTATTTAGGTCTAAAACTAATCCCGATGGTAGATGTAGAGGTAGCGTGCCGACCGCGATCACGTCAACTTTGGAACCATTTCCCACACGCATCGTCACCTCGTCCTTAGCCAATATTCGCTTAATCCGTAGTCCCTGTTTCGAGTTGCAAATATTAGCAACAGAACCAGTATCAAATACCTAGGTACTACTGTGAGCATTAGTAAGGTACACATCAATAACATGTATATCACATATACCTTTGTTCACTTTGCCATCCTTCTTATCCGCCAAATACTTGGGGCAGTTCCGCTTCTAGTGTCCAGTCTGCTTGCAGTAGAAGCACTCAGTGTCGGTGTCAAAACTGGCGGATCTCGGGTAGGGGGTCCCAAGCAGTGCGTCTTAGGATCAATGGTAACAGGAGACAAGGGACATGATGTTTTACCCAGGTTCGGGCCCTCTTGATGGAGGTAAAACCCTACGTCCTGCTTGATTGCTATTGATGATGTGGGTATTACAAGAGTAGATCTACCACGAGATCAAGGAGGCTAAACCCTAGAAGCTAGCCTATGGTATGATTGTTGTTGTATATTGTATATCTGTCGACTAGCCTGGCCCTGGTTTATATAATGCACCAAAGGCCTAGGATAACAAGAGTCCTAGACGAATACGCCGGTGGGGAGGAGTCCTTGTCTTGATCGCCAAGTCTTGTGGAATCTTCCTTGTATGCGGCAACTGTCCGGACTGGCCCATGAGTATATGGCCATGGGGGTCCTCGGCCCAATCCAACTGATCGGTAGACGACATGGTGAGTACCCCCTAGTCCAGGACACCGTCAGTAGCCCCCTGAACCGGTCTTCAAGTTAGGGACGCTCCTCGATTCTTCCGAACTGTTCTTCATCTTCGGTTGCCAGTCTTGAAAACTGGTTCAACAAATCTTCTCATCTTCGATCTGGAGGATCGCCGAAATGCATTCGACAAGTTTATACGTTGGGTATCCGAGGAGCCCCTTTAAGTTTACGGCCTTTATCAATGCCTTGTTATTTTTATGCCATGCCTCGGGTTTGAAGTTATTCCCAGAAGGCAGTGTCCTCTTGCGTCCGAGCTCCAACGCCGGACTGCATGCGAGGTATCTTTTGCAGCCGAGCACCAATGCCGGACTGCTTCCCAGCTCTAACGCCGGACTATGTATCCGAGCTCCAACACTGGACTGTATCCGAGCTCCAACGCTGGACTGTATCCGAGCTCCAACGCCGGACTATGTATCCGAGCTCCAACGCCGGACTGTATCCGAGGTGTCGTAAATCACCTTGGTTCAAACAAGTTTGAAGGAGTTTAGCCGAGCTTAATGCCGGAAATGCCCTCTATGGAGCCAGCCACTAGCGCCCGAGCTTTATGTCGGACTGCTTCCGAGGTGGTGCACCACCCCGAATGTGGGCCGATTTTTGTCAATATTTTTGATTGGTGCAATTTATTCTCTGCCGAGATACATAGCCAGTAGCCCTCAAGGTGGGTATCCGTCTAAAACCTGAGATGCACATGAAGGATGACATATTACCGCTGATCCCCGTAGCCGCCGAGACTCAGGTTGATTTGCAAAATCGATCTGAGGATCAAGTCCTAGCTCGGCAGAATACTTCGGGACACGAAAAGCGGCGTGCTCAGTCCTCGAGACTCAGGTTGGGTGCGGCCGACCAACCTGAGGATCAAAATCTCCTCGGAAACTATATTGCACTTAAAATTTTCTGCATAGAACAGGCAATGCAGTAGCCCCCGAGACACTGGTCGGGTGGCAACACCAGATCAGGGGATCGATGTGCCCCTTTAATATTTGTAAATAATAAGCCCAAAGCCCAGTAGCCCCCGAGCCTTAATGCGGGCACGGGAGGCCGAATTAAGGATCGATATCCCTAGTAAAATCACAAATTATGTGTAATGACTCTATGTATCCAAGTACTTTGCGTCATTAATGCTCGGATCCGCATTGTACAAAACTTTGTTGACCGACCATCGGCTTCCACCTCCACGGCCAATAGCCGAGGAGTGTTTGTCCTACTTTATAAAGCCTTTATGAGGGCAAAGATTTACAACAAACAAGGCAATCTGGCCATATGGTTTTATAAACAAAGGTACGCGGAGAGACATGTTATATTACTGTTTAACAGAAGAATTGTCTTCCAAAGAAAATAGTCCCGCTATCGGTTCCTTTCTTTGGGTTGTCATGCTAAGCATGATCATGAAACCTCAGCTCCAATGTAAGAGCAAAATATCAAGGATTTAGTTTGGGAGGCCAGTTAATAGCCCCCGGTAGTGTTCGGCGACAGTCGAGGTCAAGCCATAAACACTTCGGCCATTGTTGTGAATGGCCCGTCGTTTAACACCGTCATCGGATCGCCGACCAGTTTACGCTTATTGTGACAGTCAGTTTTCGGCTTTCTCCACTGAGGTGCTTAACCATGTGAGCTGGAAGCACAATCGCAGTGGTTCTCCCGTTGCACACCTAGCCGAACAAAGCGGAACATAGGAGGCAAGCGCAGGAGCCGGGCAACCCAACTATTGACTGAAGACACAATTCGAAACCGATGCATATATAGCAATATCCGAGAATGTTTTTGCCGAATCTCTAAAGGTGTCCGGCGTTGCACTGCGAGACTTGTGCTGAAAACACACAAATATTTTAAAAGTGCCATGGGCTCGAAAAGCCAAAAAACTTATTCAAAAGGTTAATGTCCGAACTAGATCAAGTGTTTGGTGCCAATCCGAAAATTGGACTTTAGAAAAAAAAAGGTGCTTCTGCCGTGCTTTAACATGACACATCCTATCTCAAAACTTCAAGCGGGTCAGCCTACGGCTTCAACCTCCTATCCCGAAGGCGGAGTACTTCTTACTAGGCCAGTTTAGCAAACTAAACTCTAGCGGCTTTGAGAGAGAAATTAGGCTCCCCGGCTAGTGACCGCACACTTGTGTCGAAAAAAGGAGTGATAAATAATAATAAAAACTTTGCAACGACTAAGAAGAAAAACACTTATCATAAAACGGCTCATATAAATTTAAGAGCCCCCAAGTGGCTTGGGTAAAAGAATGATTGCATGTACCGAAGTACTTATATCATATCTATGTTCAACCGAACTTTAAACGCGTCTTAACCGACCGTCGGCTTCTCCCTTTTCAGTCAAGGACCGAAAAGTGTTATGTACTCCATCTGTCGAGAATATCGACGGTGTTTCCAATAACCAGGCAATCAGGTCATAAGGCTGTAACAGACAAAGCGCGCTCAGGGAACTTATGCTATATTACTGCGAAGAGTAAGAAGCATCTTCGAAGAAAATAGTACCCCCACCGATACCTTTCTTCGGTGCTCATTGTTATTATGAGACTTGTGCAATAGATTTTTTGTACTCATGAGTTCCGTTGTGTGCCGACCATGATTGAAAACAATAAGAGCGCTAGCTTTCGGCTTCACCCAGTCTGAGGTCCGGCTCGGTTGACCCGATCGTGACAATCGCAGAGGTGCTCCCTTTACTCCCTAGCCGAACAATCGGGAACGTAGGGGTAAGCACAGGAGCCAGGCAACCCAGCTTGCAAATCGCTTAAGTCAATATGGTGCATATTGTGGCGTAATACACAAACAAGGAACGAAGCTGTACAAGTATAACCATATGCAAGAGGAAAAAGCTTCATGAAGGAAGCCCCCAAGTAAACGGGGTATTTGAATTTGAGCGTCACAAACAAAGTTTGGACAAGGAAATTTTTACAAGCAACTTTTTTCCAAAAAAGTATAATGCTTGGCCGAGCCGAACACAAGTTAAAAATTTAAAACTTTGAGCAGGAAGACAACTTAGCTGGTTAGTGTGTTCGGTATTGATGACGCAGTCCGAGCTTGATGCGGGACAAGGTTCCATCCCCGAGCCGGTCCCGAGGTGGCGGAGCAAAGAGCTCAGCACTCCGAAGTGGTGACATAGCACGGTCAATGCAGGACGATAGGGTGATGCCGGAGTCCCTGGCATGGGGTAATGAAGTGTTGACGAAGGCCCCCATCCAGCCGAGGTGACGCCAAAGGATATAGTCCGGCTGGATCATTTTCCTGTGCACACAAAATAATGCAAATCGGAGATAATAGTAATAATAAAAAAATCGTTGCATAACAAATAATTTATGCAAAGTGAGTAATAAAAGAAATGTGGCCTGGCGCCGAAGTCAATGTCGATGCAGGGCGGCGGCGTGATGCGGTAAAGGCATGAGAAGGCCTGAATTCGCAGGTCGGTTCGAGTTCCGGATGCGGCGTTCGCCGGACTATGTACGGAAACTGACCGAACCACCATGCGACCGTCGTTAATGCGGCCACCATTTGATAGACCTGCGTACATATGACGGACAAACCAGAGTAATAATTCATTGGGAAAAGTGAACCCTAACAAGCAAAAAATACTAGGATTAATAGCACCTGGCTTATTTGTTGTAGTAATCCGAAGGAAGGTGATTCCCAAAATTGGGACTCGATCCGCACACCTATCGCCTGATGGGTGATAAAGCAACGGCATGGCGATGCTGGCAAAGGTTGGCTCGCCGAGGCAAAGCCCTCGGTCCAGCTAACGTGACGGAGCTGGTCGGCCAGCGATGCCGAAGTCTCCGGAGTAGGTTGATGAAGAGATGATGAAGCCCCCGGTCCAGCGGTGCAGGTCGTGACGTGGTTGATGCCGGCTTGATGAAGTGACTGTGTGGTGATGCAGGTGTGCCCGCTCCGTGTAATCCGTGGGGCGGCGATGTTGGTGACGATTTATCCTTCGCGATGCCGAACTATTGTTCGGCTGGCCGAGATGATGATCCGAAGAAATTGAGCTCGGCTCAACAAAGCGACGACGTGTCTGACGCAGGTCGGCCGCCGTGGAGTGATGTTGTCGGGCTGGTTTGACACCGGCGCAACGGTGAAGTTCGTATTGCAAGAATACTTTTAATACTACTGGGATGTGTTTGAGAATAAAACACAACACCCCATATGAAAACTTCCTTCAAAAAGGATGTCCGAGATCCCGTTCATAAAGAAGATGAATTCGGGTCAGATTCGTTCCCGCGCAGAAAACAGATCCAAAAAGTGATGCACTAATCGGAAGTTTCCCGGAGTTTGGACGGTCGGATCGAGCTGAATTTTTGGCAGGTGGTAGATATGGGAATTCCGCAGCAAATCAACGGCTGGTTCCTCCAAAGGACATCCGAGCTAGATGCTAGATACCACGCCCTAAACTCGTCCAGATTCTCGTCCGGATTCAACAGGGCTCCGGTATATCGGAGATTGCCAGAGATTCCTCCATTGAAACTCGATGAAATTTTTGCAGGGTTGTTGTAGACTTAATTCCGCATAATTCCACCGAAGTAATCGTTTAAGCAACACTCGAGGAGGCGGTGGCGGCGGATACAAGTTTGCTGTCCAAAAAACAGCACGGTCGCCTGAGGGCAATGTTGACGTTGAGCCGCCGAGCTCCATGGATTACTCCTCCATGATCTTGATAGAGATCGGAGTTGGTGTTGATGAAGGCCTTCATCCGAACATGACGATCGGAGGTTGGGCGCAGTCCTCGGTCAAGCCAAGGCGACCAGTCGAGCTGGTGATGAAGAAGCCGACGTCGCAGTTGACCTGCAGTCGAGCCATTGATCCTTTCACCGATCACACAGCGGAACTCTCAATGAAAGCACCAATGTCGGTGTCAAAACCGGCGGATCTCGGAAGGGGGTCCCAAGTAGTGCATCTTAGGATCAATGGTAACAGGAGACAAGGGACACGATGTTTTACCCAGGTTCGGGCCCTCTTGATGGAGGTAAAACCCTACGTCCTGCTTGATTGATATTGATGATGTGGGTATTACAAGAGTAGATCTACCACGAGATCAAGGAGGCTAAACCCTAGAAGCTAGCCTATGGTATGATTGTTGTTGTATATTGTATATCTGTCGACTAGCCTGGCCCTGGTTTATATAATGCACCAAAGGCCTAGGATAACAAGAGTCCTAGCCGAATACGCCGGTGGGGAGGAGTCCTTGTCTTGATCGCCAAGTCTTGTGGAATCTTCCTTGTATGCGGCAACTGTCCGGACTGACCCATGAGTATACGGCCGTGGGGGTCCTCGTCCCAATCCAACTGATCGGGAGACGACGTGGTGAGTACCCCCTAGTCTAGGACAACGTCACTCAGTCTCAGGCTTAGATCCAGACTTGGGTTTCTTCTCTTGAGCAGCAACTTGTTTGTTGTTCTTCTTGAAGTTCCCCTTCTTCTTCCCTTTGCCCTCTTTCTTGAAACTGGTGGTCTTGTTGACCATCAACACTTGATGCTCCTTCTTGATTTCTACCTTCGCGGCTTTTAGCATTGCGAAGAGCTCAGGAATAGTCTTGTCCATCCCTTGCATATTATAGTTCATCACGAAGCTCTTGTAGCTTGGTGGCAGTGATTGAAGAATTCTGTCAATGACACTATCATCAGGAAGATTAACTCCCAGTTGAATCAAGTGATTATTATACCCAGACATTTTGAGTATGTGTTCACTGACAGAACTATTCTCCTCCATCTTGCAGCTATATAACTTATTGGAGACTTCATATCTCTCAATCCGGGCATTTGCTTGAAATATTAACTTCAACTCCTGGAACATCTCATATGCTCCATGACGTTCAAAACGTCGTTGAAGACCCGGTTCTAAGCCGTAAAGCATGGCACACTGAACTATCGAGTAGTCATCAGCTTTGCTCTGCCAGACGTTCTTAACATCGTCAGTTGCATCAGCAGCAGGCCTGGCACCCAGCGGTGCTTCCAGGACGTAATTCTTCTAAGCAGCAATGAGGATAATCCTTAGGTTACGGACCTAGTCCGTTTAATTGCTACCATCATCTTTCAACTTTGCTTTCTCAAGGAACACATTAAAATTCAATGGAACAATAGCACGACCATCTATCTACAACAAACATAGACAAGCAAAATACTATCAGGTACTAAGTTCATAATAAATTTAAGTTCAATTAATCATATTACTTAAGAACTCCCACTTAGATAGACATCCCTCTAATCTTCTAAGTGATTACGTGATCCATATCAACTACACCATGTCCGATCGTCACGTGAGATGGAGTAGTTTCAACGGTGAACATCAATATGTTGATCATATCTACTATATGATTCACGCTCGACCTTTTGGTCTTCGTGTTCCGAGGCCATATCTGTTATATGCTAGGCTCGTCAAGTTTAACCTGAGTATTCCGCGTGTGCAACTATTTTGCACCCGTTGTATTTGAACGTAGAGCCTATCACACCCGTTCATCATGTGGTGTCTCAGCACGAAGAACTTTCGCAACGGTGCATACTCAGGGAGAACACTTCTTGATAATTTAGTGAGAGATCATCTTAAAATGCTACCGTCAATCAAAGCAAGATAAGATGCATAAAGGATAAACATCACATGCAATCAATATAAGTGATATGATATGGCCATCATCATCTTGTGTTTGTGATCTCCATCTTCGAAGCACCGTCGTGGTCACCATCGTCACCGGCGCGACACCTTGATCTCCATCGTAGCATCGTTGTCGTTACGCCATCTATTGCTTCTACGACTATCGCTACCGCTTAGTGATAAAGTAAAGCAATTACAGGGTGTTTGCATTTCATACAATAAAGCGACAACCATATGGCTCCTGCCAGTTGCCGATAACTTCGGTTACAAAACATGATCATCTCATACAATAAAATATAGTATCACGTCTTGACCATATCACATCACAACATGCCCTGCAAAAACAAGTTAGACGTCCTCTACTTTGTTGTTGCAAGTTTTACGTGGCTGCTACGGGCTTAGCAAGAACCGTTCTTACCTACGCATCAAAACCACAACGATAGTTCGTCAAGTTGGTGCTGTTTTAACCTTCGCAAGGACCGGGCGTAGCCACACTCGATTCAGCTAAAGTGAGAGAGACAGACACCCGCCAGCCACCTTTAAGCACGAGTGCTCGTAACGGTGAAACCAGTCTCGCGTAAGCGTACGCGTAATGTCGGTCCGGGCCGCTTCATCTCACAATACCGCCAAACCAAAGTATGACATGCTGGTAAGCAGTATGACTTGTATCGCCCACAACTCACTTTGTGTTCTACTCGTGCATATGACATCTACGCATAAAACCTGGCTCGGATGCCACTGTTGGGGAACGTAGTAATTTCAAAAAAAAATCCTACGCACACGCAAGATCATGGTGATGGCATAGCAACGAGAGGCGAGAGTGTTCGTCCACGTACCCTCGTAGACCGTAAGCGGAAGCGTTATGACAACGCGATTGATGTAGTCGTACGTCTTCACGATCCGACCGATCCAAGTACCGAATGTACGGCACCTCCGAGTTCAGCACACGTTCAGCTCGATGACGATCCCCGGACTCCGATCCAGCAAAGTGTCGGGGATGAACTCCGTCAGCACGACGGCGTGATGACGATGATGATGTTCTATCGGTGCAGGGCTTCGCCTAAACTCCGCGACAATATGACCGAGGTGGAATATGGTGGAGGGGGGCACCGCACACGGCTAAGGAATGATCACGTAGATCAACTTATGTCTTCTAGGGTTCCCCCTGCCCCCGTATATAAAGGAGGGAGGGGGAGGTGCGGCCGCCCCCAAGGGGTGCGCCTGGAGGAGTCCTACTCCCACCGGGAGTAGGACTCCCCCTCTTGCCTTGGTGGAGAAGGAAAGGGGGGAGGGGAAAGAGGAAAGGGGGGGCGCCGCCCCCACTCCTTGTCCTATTCGGACAAGGGGGGAGGGGGCGCGCGGCCTGCCCTGGACCGCCCTCCTCTTCTCCCTCAGGGCCCGTGTAGGCCCAATAACCCCCGGGGGGAAGGGGGGTTCCGGTAACCCCCCGGTACTCCGGAAAAATCCCGGTTTCTCCCGGAACAATTCCGATATCCAAATATAGGCTTCCAATATATCAATCTTTATGTCTCAACCATTTCGAGACTCCTCGTCATGTCCTGGATTACATCCGGGACTCCGAACAACCTTCGGTACATCAAAATATATAAACTCATAATAAAACTGTCATCGTAACATTAAGCGTGCAGACCCTACGGGTTCGAGAACTATGTAGACATGACCTAGAACTATTGTCGGTCAATAACCAATAGCGGAACCTGGATGCTCATATTGGCTCCTACATATTCTACGAAGATCTTTATCGGTCAAACCGCATAACAACATACGTTGTTCCCTTTGTCATCGGCATGTTACTTGCCCGAGATTCGATCGTCGGTATCTAATACCTAGTTCAATCTCATTACCGGCAAGTTTCTTTACTCGTTACGTAATGCATCATTCCTTAACTAACTCATTAGCTACATTGCTTGCAAGGCTTATAGTGATGTGCATTACCGAGAGGGCCCAGGGATACCTCTCCGACAATCGAAGTGACAAAACCTAATCTCGAAATACGCCAACCCAACATGTACCTTTGGAGACACCTGTAGTACTCCTTTATAATCACCCAGTTACGTTATGACGTTTGGTAGCACCCAAAGTGTTCCTCCGGTAAATGGGAGTTGCATAATCTCATAGTTACATGAACATGTATAAGTCATGAAGAAAGCAATAGCAATATACTAAACGATCATGTGCTAGGCTAACGGAATGGGTCATGTCAATCACATCATTCTCCTAATGATGTGATCCCATTAATCAAATGACAACACATGTCTATGGTTAGGAAACATAACCATCTTTGATTAATGAGCTAGTCAAGTAGAGGCATACTAGTGACTATATGTTTGTCTATGTATTCACACATGTATCATGTTTCCGGTTAATACAATTCTAGCATGAATAATAAACATTTATCATGATATGAGGAAATAAATAATAACTTTATTATTGCCTCTAGGGCATATTTCCTCCAAGACCACCTTTAGTTAGGATAGCTTGTACTAGCTGCCCCTTTCAAAATGGCCGTTGTTGGATCCCTTCCCGCTCAATATTTGGGAAGAGGACCAGGGCCTCTATAAATAGGGCTAGCCACCATAGTAGAAGGGATGAGTCAAGTTCATCTACATACCACACCACCACAAGAACACCTCTCCTCGCGAGTCTGTTCTTCCCTTGTACTGTTCATCATCAGCCCAAGAGGCAATCCACCACCACACATAGGAGTAGGGTATTACACCACAATGGTGGCCCGAGCCTGTATAAATCTTGTGTCTCTTGTGTTGTGAGTTCATCGTGCTAGCTTAGAGATCGCGCCGAGGTTGAGGGCATGTTTCGGTAGGAGGAAATCTTCATGTGCACCCCAGAGTTTGAACCTTAAGGGTTTTGCCGGAACCCAATATCCGACATTTGGCGCGCCAGGTAGGGGTGCGCTGAAATCTTCCTTCCATTGATTCGCATCCCATCACTTCGTTGCATCCATATCAGACGCCCGCCGAGCCCGGGCTGAGAGCCGGCTGCTCTCGCCGCTTGCGTCGCCCAGACAGCTCCTATCGGCGGTCCTCCCCGTCGTTCTCTGTTGCCTGCCGCCAACGCCGCCACTGGCCCGACAGGGAACGAGCAGCAAGCATCCTCGTTACACCCATCGGTGCAGCGGGAAGGTCGCACCGCCACCCCGTCGCTGACCACAGCTGGTTCGTCGTCCCACGCTCGTCGCACCCCCAGGGACGCGCAGGCTGCGCTGCTCCTGGCACGTGAGATCCTACATTACCGCCCCATAGACGACCTCTACGAAGAATGGCTCGCTCGCATCACCGAGCTCGTCAGCGCCACAGGAGGATCTCCCGCGCCGTCCCTCTCATTGCCTCGCCCTCCCCGGGTATGGGCGACACGGCCCATGGAGCACCTCCACTGCCTCTGCCCCAAGACGACGCCCTGGCTCCAAGGCACGCAGCCCCTGGACGTGACCGACCGTATCCAGCGCCCGCGCGACAAGGAAGAAGCTGCCAAGAAATCCCTCGGCCTCAGCCAGACATGAAGCATGGTAGGGACCAGCCGGAGTCGTCCAAGGGCAGTCGACCGTTTTGCGCCTACCGCAACCTCCACACCCACAACACCAATGAGTGCCAGGAGCTCAGGGCCGTTCGAGAAGGACGCTTCGGTCGACGCCCCGAGCACAATGACCGGGGCTACGGCCAAGGAGGAGGACGAGGTGGAGGATGATGGGACGACCGTGGCCCTTGCTAGGAGTGGCGTGACCGATCTTGTGAGGATCGCTGGCAGGACCAGCCTCGCGAGGGTGCCTGGAGGGATCATCCTCGCGAGGACCGCCCGCCGGGCAACGCAGGACTTCCTCCTCTACCTTTGTCGCCAAGAAGGAATGACGACCACCATCAGGACGAGGGGGCTGGGGACTTCCATGAGCCACGTGCTATCGCTTGCATCTTGGGCAGAGCCCAGGCCCCAGCCTCTCAGCACATCTTCAATCAGTTTGCTCGTGAGGTGAATGCAGTCCTCCCCAAGCTTGAGGCCACACGCTCGCTCAGGTGGTCCAAGTGCGCCATCACCTTCAGCTCAGCAGATCAACTCAAGTGTGCGGCTACTGCTAGCATCCTCCCGATGCTCTGTTCCCAGTCATCAGAAATGTGCAAGTCACCAGGACCCTCATCGATGGTGGCGCGGGACTCAACGCCCTGTCCGTTGAGATGTTCGACAACCTCCAAGTGCCATATGACCAGCTCTAGCCTACCAAGCCTTTCTCAGGAGTCACTGACGGTTCCACCACCCCGATAGCACTAAAAAAATACACTTCTGTGATGATACGTGTTTGTCATAGCAGGTCACGTTTTTTGTCATGCATGTACATCCATGACGATTTTATGACAGAATCAAGATAGTCATACCTGTGATGCCGTAGAAGTGTTCCATGACATTACCAAAATTATCATCACGGAAGTGGCCACTTCCATGACGATAATTCGCGCGTCATAGAAGTGCTTTCGTCAAGGGTGACCGACACGTGGCATCCACCATAATGGAACACCGTTAAGCTATCGGGTCCAGTTTTGGATCCGACAACCCGTTAACATCCCCGACCAATGGGGATTTTCCATGTGTAAAATCATCATTGGCTGGAGTAAACACATGTCATCTCAACGTTGGGACAGATGTCATCCACTCATTGGACCCAAGGCGCCTATGGTACGTCGACACGTGGCACGACCCAACAGAGACCCATTCCTGTGAAAAAGGCCGGCCCGTTTGACTTGGTCAAAAGGTGGCGGGACGGCCCACGGAAAGCGTGTTAACGCATGTTCGCATATAGCCCATTTACAGCCCGCATACACAGGGCCTGTTATGGCCTATCCGAATTAGGCCCAATAGCATCATCTAGGCCATCCAATATGATTCCAACCCATTTTAACTTCCGGCCCATGTATGGCCCATGACGTCTTTCGGCCCATATGAGGCCCTTTGTAACTCTTGGCCCATTAATGGCCCGTGCTGAAACTGGCCCGTAATGAACAGTGTATCACTTTATACCCATTAACGGCCCATTATTCCATTGGGTCGTTTCCAGCCCATGTTATCTTTCGGCCTTCTCAGGGCCCTTTATTCTTGGGCTCATTTCCAGCATTCGGTTAGTTACGGCCCGTTACTGTCATTTTCTGCTTGTGGGCCAAATTCAGCCCATTGTTACAGTCGACCCGTTTGTGGCCCGTTAATACGTTGGGCCATTTTCATAGCATCATCAAATATGGCCTATTAACGATAGCCCATTCTGGTCGGCCCATGAACGGACAATTCCAACTCTAGCCCGTTTACGGCCATAATGCGGTCTGTTACTGGCCCATGTTTGGCCGATCGATCATCCGGCCCATATAAAGCCCATTGATGATACGGTCCGTAGAAGGCCCATTGTGTCTACGGCCCGTAGAAAGCCGCTTGTTTCTACGTCCCGTAGAAGGCCCATTGTTTCTATGGCCGGTAGGAGGCCCAGTGTCACTACAGTAAATATGTAGTCCATGGTTATTGTGGCCTAGTTTTAAAAAATAGGTTATTGCAGCCACTAGCAAACCGCAGAAAAAGAACTGCACTAACTACAAGGAAAAAAACAAGACATCAAGGAAATAAATAAGCAAGCAACTTATGCTAGGCTATCATGGCTATTACACATATTACATCCACTGGGCATCAAAGTTCGCCACTAGTGCAAATATAGGGAACGAAGCAGCATATAAACGCCGCAGCAAAACAAGTCCAGAACTGAAACCACTTCAGAAGAGCTCAAGAAACAATATCCTGGGTACCCATAATGCTGGCAAGATGCTTAGCAAGCTTATTAGCTTTCTCTTGTATGGCGCGTAAATCCTCCAGCGCTTGTTGTTGCACAAGAAAGTACACATCTGAATTCTACAGGGACTTCCTCAGTCCTTCGGCTTCTTGGCACAGCACAGCTGACTCATGCCTTTCAGCTTGTAGCTGATACTGAAGAAGCCGAAGTGATTCAGGCAGCGAGTTCGAAGAGCTTGTGCCAGCGGTACTGGCCAGTAACTCGAACACTACATCAATGCAGGACTGTGGGGTTTTCTCAGTGTCTACAAGATCGTTTTTATCACCTTTCTTGGAGACCAACAGGGTTGTCTCACTATCTTGAACCTTATCTGCATTACTTTCTCTAAAATTGCATAGCGGGGTGCTCTTCTCCAATATTCTGTTTGCATACTACAAGAGAAACAAGCAGACACATCACAGGTTTAGCTTGTAGTATAAGAAACTCATTTTGGTAAACTGGTTCAATAGTAAGGTGGACAGGATAACAGCATGAAACAAACATATATCTATGTACTATGGTCACTGTATTGTCCATATCATTCTAGTTTATGTTGCCTAATCAAGATAGAGACACAGTTCAACTCATATATTTTTAAGACACAACAGCATAGACAGAATATAAGTGTGAGAAACTACACAACATTGGCAACACTTGTAATGTGCATCACGTGAGAACATAACTATTTATACAACTTAAACTAAAATCAACATAGAGCAAGAAGTTAGAACAACAATTCAGTTAAAGAAATAGATTTAAAACATACATGTTGCACCATTGGAGTTTCAATTGGATCCTTCAAATTCGGAAGTAGTTGGCATGAGTAAATACAGTGATGAAACAACAAAGGAGTATGGACCATAGCTACGGAATTTGACCTGAGAATAGTTGCTCTTCTGCTTTAAACATGGAGTTTGGGTTAGCTGTGGTGGTCTTCGTGCTTTGGGCACTGCAGTAGCTTTACAAACTACTCATGTGGGGGTACTCTGTGGTGGACATGGTGCTTTGTCAACTAGACATGGGTTACTATCCGTTGGGGTTGCGGTTAGATGGGTTGTAGCTGGTTCTCTGCCCAATGTTGTAAGTGTGCAATCTGGAAGAGTCTCGATTATGTGTGGTGGGGCTAGTTTGTGGGCCAGTACAACCATGGTTCTATCTGCATCAACGGGTAGCACTGTCTTTTGTGAAGAACGGGTTTTTGCTCCTTTAGATACTGCCATCACCCCTCCAATTCAAATGGCTGATAAACAAGAAAAGAAATTGAATGTACAAACATTGTATGATAGACAGATGTGGTAATTCACATATATGTTGCCTAACCAAACAGAACAGCATGACACAATTTCACATATATGATGCCTAACTAAACAGGATAGCATGACACAGTTTCAGATATATGATGGATAACTTAACAGGATATAATGGCATAATTTAACATATGATGAGTATCCAAACAGGATGACATGACAAAACTATATGATGTCTTTCTAAAATAGGTTGGGATGAAATAATTCACATACATGTTGTCTAAGTATACAGGATGTCATGATATAATTGACATAATTGATTCATATACTAAGCAGCTGGCACTCGCATGTATGATCTCTAAACTAAGCAGATGGAATTCAAGATTGTGCATATGATGTCTAAACTAAGCAATGCAAGATACCATATGCATCATATGAGAAATATAAACATTGCAACTTAGAGCATACACCTCAGGTGGGATATAGGACCGGTCATCTGTCTCTGAATCCTCCTCTGAGGAGCTCCCTATAACCATCAAGATATATGCTTCAACAGGTACTATTGCCTGCTCTGAAGACCTTGTTTTCACTCTAGATTTTTTTCCATAACCGGCTCAAATGGCTGATACACATGAAGAGTAGTTCAATATACACAGATTGTCAACAAACGGAATACGTAATAAAAAAGATGGCATGAGATAATTCACATATATGATGCCTGGCTACATGGCGGTGCATAATTCACATATATGATAACAGGCTGAAAAACATGGCATTGCATAATTCACATATCTGATATACAAAGCAAACCGGAGGCATTCACACAAAGCATGTCTAATCTAAGCAAATGGCATGGCAATGCAAGACACCATATGCATGATATGAGCAATATAACCCAGCCAAGTTAGAGCATGCACCTCAGGGGGGCGGGAATACGACTGGTCATCTGTCTCTGAATCCTCCTCTGAGGAGCTATCTATAACTAGCAAGAAATCTGCATCGACAGGTAGCACTGACTGCTCAGAAGACCTTGTTTTCACTCTAGATTTTCCCATGACCGACTCAAATGGCTGATGCATAGGAAGAGTAGATGAATGTATAAACATTGTTAAAAAATGGAATACATTATGGAAAAAATATGGCACGATACATTTCACATATACGATGACTGGCTAAACATGATGGCATTGCATGATTCACGTATATGATGCATGGCTAAAGAAGATGGCATTACATAATTCCTATATACTCCCTCCATTCCTAAATATTTGTCTTTTTAGATATTTCAAATGGACTACCACATACGGATGTATATAGACATATTTTAGAGTGTACATTCACTCATTTTGTTCCGTATGTAGTCACTTATTAAAATCTCTAAAAAGACAAATATTTAGGAATGGTGGGAGTATGATATAGAAGCCAAACAAGTGGCATTCACACAAAGCAAATCTAAACTAAGCTGATGACATATAAGATGTACAATGTAAGCAATACGAGGCACCATATGCATGATATGACCAACATCAGCATGCCAGGTTAGAGCAAACACCTCAGGTGGTAAACAGGCGTGGTCGGCTCCTTCTGAATCCCCATCTGAACTGTTATCTTCCTCTGGAATACATTCTGGAAATGCAGGAGGGGGGGTCCCCACTTCGCCCACCATGGAGCAGCGTCTGCATGACATTATATTCCCACGCAACGGTCTTCTCTTTTTCTCTGCATGTTTAGTACGATTGTGTACAATATCTAACATACATAATAAAAAAATACTTAGATTTTGTAAGGCCTAAGGGGTGCATGCAAAAAATCAAGACTGATGGTAGCAAACGAGTGGATGGATCCAAAACTAATGATAGCAGGTAGATTATAGCTTCAATTTAAAAAGATAGAGAATGGATCATCTATTGTTTGTTGCCCACCCAACATGGACCACATAGAATACCCCAGACGAACCAGATAGTAGACAGATACTATTCGTTGCTGCCTTGATATGAGAGCCATGGGCATTTCAAAACTCAATTTTGAATGATAAAGCAGTAGGTAATAATAACCGATGTATAACGTAAGTAAATGAAAGACTGTGCCCTCTCTTCCGGAACTGTGTAGTCCTCAGGTTCATCTTCTCAGTCGATGATGGTAATGCAGTTGGTGTGGCTGCCATCAATGGGGAAGATGATCTGAGGCGGTGAAAGAAAGTCTGCAGGGGGGATCTCTGCTGCAGTGAACGCTTCTGTCGATGGTGCACCTTGGGTGGGGTGGATGATGGCACGACAGGAACATGGCATAACACACAGAGTTTTCTTTGACGCCTGTCTGAAAATGAAGTAAATCTGTAAGGGCTCCTTAGAATTGGAGGATTCTATAAACGCGGGGACAGGAAAAACACAGGAATAGGATAGGAATGCACGTGCAAAACAGAGCATTTGGAAACATAGGATTTCAGTCACCCTGGGTGTTTGGTTCACATGAATTGGAAGAACACAGGAATGGAGAAACATGGTCAAATTAAAGTCAAACCACGTGAAAATGAAAAAAAAATAAGAATCTTATTATGCCAGTAATGCAATTAGTTCTGTTCTTCATGCATATTAATTTGAAAAGGACGTCCAAGTGAATATTAAAATTCCTACGTTTCTTCTTCGAAAGAGACACCAAAGGAAAAAAATCCTCCAGTTTTGCTTTGCTCCACTCCTTCTAACCAAATGCACGAATAGTAGGTCCATAGCAAAGGATCCCTGAGGGATCGACATGAATGCAGAGTAACAAAGTGATGCGACGAGTGTACAACCTCTTTGGCATAGCCTTGTGGACCTCAGCATCATAGGGTTGGACGTGGAGGATGGTGATGCTGGTGTGACCGTCGGAGGCGGGGAAGAAGATCTGAGTCCTCTGGAAACGGCGTTGAGGGTACTGCTCCGCTGTGATGGACGGTTCCATCATTGGAGCAGCTCCGGTGAGGTGTACGGCGGCGAGGCTGAAGCAGGACAAGACAGACAACGTTAATCTGAAGTGGGACCCTAATATCATCTGCAATAGATGATGTAAAATACATCACCAAAAAGTGCTAGATGTAAAACGCATCAGCCGCGCCATGACCGCTTCAACGGATGCTGTAAGTACTGTTCACTCTGAACTTCACTGAAGAAATTGAATTTTACTGTCGAAACTGATTGAACTAGTAGCAGAGCATTGCAATAGATGTTTAGGGCGTTCCAGCACTAGTAGCAGAGAAGCAGTGATCTAAATCAGCAGACGCTCGAGCAGGGAATGCACTACCAGAGAGAAAGTCGTGCAGTAGCATCATGAGCGAGTGCTAAAGTAGCAACTCCTGTAGCTGTGGGAGGTCGTGCAGCAGCAACAGCAGCGCAAGCGAGAGCAAGAACAGAGCAGCAGCACGAACGAAAGCAAGAGCAGTGCAGTAGCGCGTCCGACAGCAAGAACAGAGCCGGAACACGAGCGAGAGCCGGAGCAGCTGCAGCTCGTGCCGGTGTGGAAGTCGCCGCCAAGGAAGCAACGACATGGGGGAGAGACGCTGTGGATGATGTGGCCAGCGACGGCGCCGTCGATGAAGACCCGCCATGGCTGCTCGGTATCGAGCACCAGCAGCCCCATGAGATCGAATAAAAGATAAAAAGCAGTGATGAGTGCAGAACCTCCTTGGTGGCGCCGAGTTGGCCTCGGCTTCATCGGAGGAATTGGTCAGGGTGTTGCGGTTCTGGTGGGGCAGGTCAAGACGGCGGTGTGGGGATTGAGGTGGTGCGATAGACGAGGCAAACATCGGGGAAGCTCCTTGGAGGTGGAGGACAGGGCGGCTGATCCGGCGAGACGACGAGATTGACAACGGATCCTCATCCGGTGCGATGGATGAGGGACGACGAGCAGTTGCGGTGGACGACTTAGTCGGGGAAGAGTCTCCGGCTGGGCGGCAGTCGGGAGGCCGACGGAGGAGCGTGGGGTTTCGCGGGTTTTGGCGGCCTCGGTGTACAAATGGGGGGGCAAAGGGGAAGGGAGGGGGAGCCAAGCTTAGGGACGCGTGAGGGAGTCCTGGACTAGGGGGTGTCCGGATAGCCGAACTATCATCATCAGCCGGACTCCAAGACTATGAAGATACAAGATTAAAGACTTCGTCCCGTGTCCGGATGGGACTTTCCTTGGCATGGAAGGCAAGCTTGGCGATACAGATATGTAGATCTCCTACCATTGTAACCGACTCTGTGTAACCCTAGCCCTCTCCGGTGTCTATATAAACTGGATGGTTTTAGTCCGTAGGACGAACAACAATCATACCATAGGCTAGCTTCTAGGGTTTAGCCTCCTTGATCTCGTGGTAGATCTACTCTTGTAATACCCACATCATCAATATCAATCAACCAGGACGTAGGGTTTTACCTCCATCAAGAGGGCCCGAACCTGGGTAAAACATCGTGTCCCTTGTCTCCTGTTACCATCCGCCTAGACGCACAGTTCGGGACCCCCTACCCGAGATCCACCGGTTTTGACACCGACATTGGTGCTTTCATTGAGAGTTCCTCTGTGTCGTCACCGATAGGCTCGATGGCTTCTTCGATCATCAACGACGACGCAGTCCAGGGTGAGAATTTTCTCCCCGGACAAATCTTCGTATTCGGCGGCTTTGCACTGCGGGCCAATTCGCTTGGCCATCTGGAGAAGATCAAAAGCTACGCCCCTGGCCGTCAGGTCAGATTTGGAAGTTTGAACTTCACGGCTGACATCCGCGGAGACTTGATCTTTGATGGATTCGAGCCACAGCCGAGCGCGCCACACTATCACAATGGGCATGATTTAGCTCTGCAGTCGGACAGTGCCCTGGAGGCCGCACACGAGCCCGCTCCGACCCTCAATTCAGAGCCGGCTGCGCAGATCGAGGACGGGTGGCTAGACACCGCCTCGAGGGCTGCAACCTCTATGGCGATGGAGCCGAATACTGGCCTTGTCCCTTGTGAAGCTCGTGACTCCGAGGTGCCGGACTCCTCGCCGGACTCCGAACCTCCCGCGACCCCTCCAATCGAATTCGATTGGGCACCGATCATGGAGTTCACCGCTGCGGACATCTTTCAACACGCACCTTTCAGCGACATCTTGAGTTTGCTAAAGTATCTCTCGTTATCAGGAGAGCCCTGGCCGGACTGCGGTCAGGACGGTTGGGATGCGGACGACGAAGAAATTCAAAGCCCACCCACCACCCACTTAGTAGCCACTGTCGATGATCTAACCGACATGCTAGACTTCGACTCCGAAGACACCGACGGTATGGACGACGATGCCGGAGACGACCAAGAACCAGCGCCTACTGGGCACTAGAAAGCAACCTCATCATATGACATATACATGGTGGATATCCCAAAGGATGGGAATGGCGAAGGAACAGCGGAGGATGACCCCTCCAAGAAACAGCCCAAGCGACGGCGTCAGCGGCGCCGCTCTAAATCCCGGCACAGCAAGAATGGAGATTCCGGCATCGGAGATAATAACACCCCAAATAGTGCCGAAGACAAACCCCTCTAGCAAGATTCAACACAGGAGGAAGGAGACGCCAGCCCTCATGAGAGAGCGGCAGACGAAGAGGTAGAGGATTACATGCCTCCCTCCGGAGACGAGGCAAGCCTCGACAGCGACGAATTTGTCGTGCCTGAGGATCCTGTCGAACAATAGCGTTTTAAACACAGGCTTATGGCCACGGCAAACAGCCTCAAGAAAAAGCAGCAACAGCTTAGAGCTGATCAAGATCTGCTAGCCGACAGATGGACTAAAGTCCTTGCGGCCGAAGAGCATGAGCTCGAACGCCCCTCCAAAAGCTACCCCAAACGCAAGCTGCTCCCCCGATTAGAGGAGGAGGCATATAAACCTGCATCACCAGCGCATGATACGGCTGACCGACCACCCCGTGGCCGCGACAGAGAGGCCTCTAGGCCCTCCACTAGAACCGTACCCCGGCATCGCAAGAAAAGCACAAAACCACAGGGGAACACTTCGGACTTGCGAGATATATTGGAGGGTAAGGCAAGACAATCAAGATCGATCTACGCATCGCGTGGGCGCCCCATGATACGTGACGACAATCGTCGCGCCGGACACAGCAAGTCCGGCCGGGCCGAACACAGTAGACAAAGCTCTTTTGAGCTTCATCGTGATATAGCCCAATACAGAGGCGCCACACACCCACTATGCTTCACAGATGATGTAATGGATCATCAAATCCCCGAAGGGTTTAAACCCGTGAATATTGAATCTTATGATGGCACAACAGACCCCGCGGTTTGGATCGAAGACTATCTCCTTCATATCCACATGGCCCGCGGTGATGATCTTCACGCCATCAAATACCTCCCACTCAAGCTTAAAGGACCAGCTCGGCATTGGCTTAACAGCTTGCCAGCAGAATCAATTGGGTGTTGGGAGGACCTGGAAGCCGCATTCCTTGATAACTTCCAGGGCACATATGTGCGACCACTAGACACTGACGACCTAAGCCATATAATTTAGCAGCGAGACGAATCGGCCAGACAATTCTGGACATGGTTCTTAACTAAGAAAAATCAAATCGTCGACTGTCCGGATGCGGAGGCCCTCGCAGCCTTCAAACATAACATCCGCGACGAGTGGCTTGCCCGGCACCTGGGACAGGAAAAGCCGAAATCCATGGCAGCCCCCACATCACTCATCACCCACTTCTGCGCGGGAGTGGATAGCTGGCTACCCCGCAGCAACAACCTCAGCAAAAATTCTGGCAGTCCGGATATCAAGGACCGCAATGGCAGGTCGCGTCGCAACAAGAACAAACGCCGCATTAACAGCGACAATAATGAGGATACGGCAATCAATGCCGGATTCAGAGGATCCAAACCCGGTCAGCGGAAAAAGCCATTCAAAAGAACTACTCCGGGTCCGTCTAATTTGGACCGAATACTCGATCGCTCGTGCCAGATACACGGCACCCCCGAAAGGCCAGCTAACCACACCAACAGGGACTGTTGGGTATTCAAGCAGGCATGCAAGCTAATTGCCGAAAACAACGACAAGGGGCTGCATAGTGATGACGAGGAAGAGACCCGACCGCCGAACAATAGAGGACATAAGGGTTTCCCCCCACAAGTGCGGATGGTGAACATGATATACGCAACCCACATACCCAAAAGGGAGCGGAAGCATGCACTCAGGGATGTATACGTGATGGAGCCAGTCGCCCCGAAGTTCAACCCATGGTCCTCCTGCCCGATCACTTTTGATCGAAGGGACCACCCCACCAGCATCCGCCATGGCGGATTCGCCGCATTGGTTTTAGACCCAATCGTCGATGGATTTCAGCTCACCCGAGTCCTGATGGACGGCGGCAGCAGCCTGAACCTGCTTTATCAGGATACAGTGTGCAAAATGGGCATAGAACCCTCAAGGATTAAACCCACAAAGACGACCTTTAAAGGCGTCATACCAGGTATAGAGGCCAACTGTACAGGCTCAGTTACACTGGAAGTGGTCTTTGGATCCCCGGATAACTTCCGAAGCGAGGAGTTAATCTTCGACATAGTTCCGTTCCGCAGCGGCTATCATGCTCTGCCCGGACGTACCGCGTTTGCAAAGTTCAACGCTGTGCCGCACTACGCATACCTCAAGCTCAAGATGCCAGGCCCTCGAGGAGTCATCACGGTCAACGGAAACACTGAACGCTCTCTCCGAACGGAGGAAAATACAGCGGCTCTTGTAGCAGAAGTACAGTGCGGCCTCTTAAGGCAATTCTCGAGTCCGGCCATTAAGCGACCGGACACGGCTAAACACGCCCGGAGTAACCTACAACAAGACCACCTGGCACGTTCCGAGCACGCGTAGCAATGCGGCCCCAACCCCAGCCCTAGCAAAATTGCAAGACTGGTCCTTCGCGTACATCATTACGCTCTGGAGATACCATGGGCATAGGGGGAGGGGCACGACCACGATAGGCCTAGAGTGCGGCTTAACCACACCAGGGGCTCTCAGGTGTGTCGTTCTTTTTTTTCTCTTTTTCTTTTTTTACCCACAGGACTCCGTTCATCAGAGGCCCTGTCCGGCAGTAGACCTGCCGAACTCACGATGCAACAGCCAGGGAAGGAGAAAGGCTACGACGAATATCCAGGTGGTCTCCATTACGAGCATTAAATCTGGTTTATACACCATTCCGCAGCCTACCCCTGGAGGGGGACATGTTTAATAGTCCCATCCCTTGCTTACCGCACTATTTGTATCGTTCTACATTCACGTCAGTATTTCTTGAATAAACAATGTAGCACCCTTTTTGCTTATAATTGCATTTCTTTCTTATACATATGTTCATTTATGACATGTTGCATCCGTACACTTTGGTACGGCTAAATACACCAGGGGCTTATGTTTCCCGCATCATGGTGTGATAAGTCCGAACACTTTCACAAGTGCGGCACCCCGAACTTATAGCATTATATGCATCGGCTCCGAATCATGTCTTGGGTCAATAGTTGGATTTGCCCGGCTCCCATGTTTTGGTACCTTACGTTCCGTTGTATCGGCTAAGGTAGCACTGGGAGAACCACTGCGATTGCGCCCCAGTTGAGCTGGGCGAGCGCCTCAGTGGAGAAAGCTAAAACTGACCGTCATGATGAGGTGAGAGCCGGTCGTTGTTCGAGAGGTTTTTTTCGAGTCCCTAAAGACTTATGCTGCTTAGAGCGAGGAACCGGCTTTGTCCGGCCCAGGCATGGATAGCGCCCCAAATTCGGCCTTCCGAACACTAGGGGCTTCGCCGAAATTTAAAATTATAGAATTCTAAGGCTAAGTGAGAGTGTTCAAGCATTATAAGTCCGGTTGCCTCGTTCGTTGTGTTGAGCGCCTCCCTAGATGGACCCAAAAATGGGAACAAGAGTGCTCAAATTTATCCCGAACACCCCAGCACTCGTGGCATGGGGGCTGAAGCCGACGACTTGCCATCTCTCAGATTTGATAAACGGCTGCACAGAAGGCAATATTTTAAATTAACAAGCGTTGCTTAGCGCATATGAACAAAGTTTTCAGCGCACAGGATAACAAAATGCGAGTCTACTCAAATATTACATCTTTGGAGCAATCACCCGCAATAATGCGGGCACCCTTCAGGACACTCTTATAATACATCTCGGGCGTGCGATACTCCTTGCCCGGCGGTGGCGCGTCCGTCACAAGCTTCTCAGCATCCATCTTGCCCCATTGCACCTTTGCGCGGGCAAGGGCCCGACGGGCACCTTCAATACAGGCGGAGTGCTTGATGACTTCAACCCATGGACACGCATCCACCAGCCGCCGCACCAGGCTGAAGTAGCTCCCAGGCATGGCCTCCTTGGGCCACAGCCGAACTATGAGGCCCTTCATGGCCTGTTAGGCCACCTTGTGGAGCTCGACCAGCTGCTTCAGCTGGTCGCTAAGGGGCACCGGATGTCTGGCCTCAGCATACTGAGACCAGAAGACCTTCTCCGTCGAGCTCCCCTCCTCGGCCCTATAGAAAGTGGCAGCATCGGACACGCTGCGGGGCAGATCTGCGAACTCTCTTGGAGAGCTCCGAATTCAGGTAAGTGATAGGTAATTCACACTCACATGCTTGCTTTGCGTGAAAAACGCCTTACCCGCCGCTATTTTCTTCAACGCCTCGATTTCTTGGAGGGCCTTGTAGGCTTCGGCCTTAGCGGCTTTGGCACTCTCAAGAGCCGATGCCAGCTCGGACTCTCGAGTCTTCGAGTCGCGCTCCAAACTCTCATGTTTTTCCACGAGAGCCTGGAGCTCTTGTTGTACCTCCGCCACCCGCGCCTCCTGCTTCTCTCGCTCAGTGCGCTCCGCGGCCGCATTACGTTCGGCCACGGAAACCACCTCCTTCAGGGTCGCCACCTCGTTCGTGGCCCCTGCAATACCCACGTTATCCTTGTCATTCTTCTTGCAACCAAATCCTTTTCTGTAAGGTACAACTTTAATAAGGTGTTACTCACCTTCCTTATCCTTGAGCTGCTTCTTGGCATGACCGAGCTCGTTCTCGGACCGCTCGAGGCTTTGCTTCAAAGTATTGACCTTTGCAGTCAGTGCGGCAGAGGTCAGCAGCACAGCCTGCAATCCCATATTGACATGTTTTTTATGACTCCTGCGTATATCTTTTTAGATCCTCAGTCCGGCTTTTCTTTCCGAACACTGAACCGAGCATCAGGGGCTACTGTCTATGCGGTACTATTTTACATATTTCAAAATTCTTACCTCAAAGCCTGTTAAAAGGCTGCTCCAGGCTTCAGTCAGCCCGCTCTTGGCGAGCTGAACCTTCTGAATCACCGCACTCATGATGGTGCGATGTTCCTCTTTGATGGAAGCGCCGTTGAGCGCCTCCAGTAAGCTATCCGGCGCCTCCAGTTGGACGAAGGCCGCCAGCGTCACGGTCGGAGTCCGGTGCAAAGTCCGGGAGGTTGCCCTGCGGCACCTCCGGGGCCTCCTCCTCCTGGCGGGTCCCTTCTCGGGATCCCACCTCGGCATCATCCGTATCACGGGGGGTGGAGGCGGTCGGAAGGGAATCCATATCCGACGCACCCAAGGACCCGCTCAACGAAGCGGGAAGATCATCCTTGGGCGGACTGCAGGGTTGTATGCGGCATTAGAAAGACACCATGTGGCGAAAAGAAAAATCATGAAGTTATTCGGGAGTCCGGATACTTACGATCTCGCCAGGGGCTTGGCCCTTGAAGGCCAATCCTCGTCGTCATCGCCGGCGTTGGCAGAGCAGTCTGGGGGAAGAGTCCTTCCCTTCTTGGACCCTTCGGCCTCCCTCGTTAGGGAGGCCTTCCTTTTCTTCCCTCCCCCCGCTGGGGGAGAGGCCTCTTTCTTCTCCTCCTCGCCTTCGTGGGAGGAGTCTGCCTCGGAGTCACCGGACGATAAGTCCGATGACACCTGAAAACAGGAACTCTTTCGAGTGCCCGTGGCCTTCTTCTTGGCCTTCTTCTCCGGCACCACGTGGGGTGCCGAAACCAGCAGCCCCGTTAAGCGGGCGTCCGCTGGGTCTTCTGGCAAAGGGGCCGGACAGTTAGTCTGCTCGACCTTCTTCATCCAGTCCTGTCAAAGGAGAGGGAGTTTAGATCCCACATAGAGTCAAACTATGGAAAACAAGTGTCCCGTAAAGGATAAAATCGCTTACCTCGCTAGTCGGACGCTGCGAGCTGAATCCGCGATCTTCGGTAGCGGATGCGGGAGCCTCGGCGCGCTTAAACAGCACCCTCCAGGCCTCTTCGTACGTAGTGTCGAAGAGCCCGCTCAAAGTCTGGTGCTGCACCGAATCGAACTCCCACATATTGAAGTCCCGTTGTTGGCACGGGAGAATCCGGCGGATGAGCATGACCTGGACTACGTTGACAAGCTTGAGCTTCTTGTTCACTAGCTTTTGGATGCAGGCTTGGAGTCTGGTCAGCTCCTCTGAATCACCCCATGTCCGGCCACTCTCTTTCCAGGAGGTGAGCCGTATGGGGATGCCAGATCTGAATTCGGGGGCCGCTGCCCATTCAGGGTCACGCGGCTCGGTGATGTAGAGCCACCCCGATTACCACCCCTTAATGGTTTCCACGAAGGTGCCCTCGAGCCAAGTAACGTTGGGCATCTTGCCCACCATGGCGCCTCCACACCCCACTTGGCTGCCCTTCACAACCTTCGGCTTGACATTGAAGGTCTTGAGCCACAAGCCGAAGTGGGGCTGGATGCAGAGGAAGGCCTCACACACGACGATAAACACCGAGATGTTGAGGATGAAATTCGGGGCCAGATCATGGAAATCCAGGCCGTAGTAGAACATGAGCCCCCGGACAAAGGGATGGAGTGGGAAGCCCAGTCCGCGGAGGAAATGGGAAAGGAATACTACCCTCTCATGGGGCCTGGGGGTGGGGATGAGCTCCCCCTCGTCGGGGAGCCGGTGCGCGATGTCGCTGGACAGATATCCGGTGTTGTGCAGCTTCTTGATGTGCCCCTCTGTAACGGAGGAGGCCATCCACTTGCCTCCCGCTCCGGACATAGTTGGAGAAGGTTGAGGTGAGATGTGCGGACTTGTGCGCCGGAGCTCGAGTTTGCGGAGATGGATAAGCTAAGGAGGAAGAAGGCATAGGTAAAAGGGTGGATCTTTATCCCCTTATATGGGCGAAACCGTGCATCCCCACCGGCCTGATAAAACTCACTTATCTCCCAAGCGCCGCAATCAATGGAGCGGTTGGGTTACCCATGTCCGTATTGATGAGAATCTCGGAATAAGGGGAACACAATCTGTGCTTCGACAAGACGTGCCAAGGAAACCGCTTCACTAAACGCGCGGAGGTGGTATAATAAAAACGATTCGAGTAAAGGCTTTGTTGTGGTGTGACGTCACGCCAAAAAATACGTCAGCAGATTGAACTTGTGTAAATATTATTCTCTCTACGGTGGTATGTGGAATTTATTTTGCAGAGTCGGACACTATCCTGGTGTTCACAATCTTCTATAAATTATTCGGAGGAGGAACCCGCCTTGCAATGCCGAAGACAATATGCGCGCCGGACTCGTCTTCATTGAAGCCTGGTTCAGGGGCTACTGAGGGAGTCCTGGACTAGGGGGTGTCCAGATAGCCAAACTATCATCATCGGCCGGACTCCAAGACTATGAAGATACAAGATTGAAGACTTCGTCCCATGTCCGGATGGGACTTTCCTTGGCGTGGAAGGCAAGCTTGGCGATACAGATATGTAGATCTCCTACCATTGTAACCGACTCTGTGTGACCCTAGCCCTCTCCGGTGTCTATATAAACCGGATGGTTTTAGTGCGTAGGACGAACAACAATCATACCATAGGCTAGCTTCTAGGGTTTAGCCTCCTTGATCTCGTGGTAGATCTACTCTTGTAATACCCACATCATCAATATCAATCAAGCAGGACGTAGGGTTTTACCTCCATCAAGAGGGCCCGAACCTGGGTAAAACATCGTGTCCCTTGTCTCCTGTTACCATCCGCTTAGACGCACAGTTCGGGACCCCCTACCCGAGATCCGCCGGTTTTGACACCGACAACGCGCTTGTCCGAAATGTAGGGTAAGTTACCAGCATACCCCCACCAGTTTTGACACCACGACGTGGAGCTTCATTTCTGGCTAAGGGGTAGAAGGGGGATTTCGCGTGTCTGGGCTGCGGGACCGATTTTGAATGAGGAGGGAGTTTTCACGCGCGTCGAAATTTCGGGATAACAAGGCGCGGCACGGGTTGAAGAGGCGGGAGTTTCTAAGCAGGTGAGACAAAAGATACTCGAGCTTGAAAATTTTGGGATAACAAGGTGCGGATTCCTTGTTCGGCAGAACAAACTTAACGTGTAAAAAAAACAATTCATACAAGACACAGGAGAGTCATGTCCCCTTTTACTATATTGCTATAGATGCCATTGAACAAACTACACAAGGGCACACATTAACAATGAACAAAGTCATTTTAGAATAAGTGTTGTCACGTTACAATCGAAACACAAGTATTATTGAAACCGTGGGCGTTCTATTTACTACCATTTACGTGCCGCCACACGTCCCCTTTTTTTATTAGCTAGGAGGCGCCATGCAGGGTAGCTATTTCAGTATGAGAGGCGTGTAATCAGACCCCTGCGCATGCTTATCAGGACAAGAGCCCTTTGACCTCCATCTGCCGTCCACCTCTCTCCCAAGGTCTCCATTAATGGCGCCCGAGCCTCTGTTTAATGGCGTGGCTATGTCTCACTCGACTGTGATTTAAGAGAGAAAAAAGAAAATCTAAAAGCACGGACCTTGATGTAAGATCCGACGGACCTATATAGCATCTACTGCGACTTATAGCAAGACTGATGAATATAAAAGGATGATTAATTGTCTTACATAATTAGGAAGATAATTTAATAACCCACATGCGGCTATGCCCGAAATACACAAGGGCAAAAGAAGGAAGACAAGGATCTGGCTCGCTGATCGGCGAGCGGCGATGAGCTCTTTCGTGTCCTCAAGACGCTGCTTGAGAACATCCACGGATTCCTCCACCAGCCTTTGGCGCTCGATGCGGAGGATGTCATTCTCGTCCGTAAGTTTCTTGACGATGATGCCGGTCCTCTTCAACAAGGCAGTGGTCTCCTCCTGCTGCTCCACACTTCCGACGATCTTCGCCCTCAGCAGGTCGCGCTCGGCCCGGAGCCTCTCATTGCCCTCCCTTAGTTGCCGAATGATGCCGGTAGCCTGTTCAAACGAGGCTTTCATGTCGTCCTGCAACCTCACTGAGCCGGAGATCTGATCCATCTGGCTATGGACGATCACATGCATGCTCCTGTAAGAGTCGTCACCTGCTCGCGAGACATTTTCCAAGGCCGCCGCAGTGCGGCAGGACATCTCTGCTGCATTTGCGGCACAGCGGGACATCTCTGCTGCTTCCGTGGTGCGGATGGACCAATCTGCTGCATCGACGGCGCGGCGGGACCTCCGTGCTGCTTCAGCGGCGCGGCAGGACCTCTGTGCTGCTAGTTCCACACGGTGGGACATGTCGGCTGCTTTCGCAATGAGGCGGGACATCTCTCGTGCTTCCGCTTCCATGCTTGCCTCTCCCTGGTGGCAATCTCTCGACCCAGAACTCACGCTGGCCATGGCAGACGCAAGGGAAGGATGCTGAATGACTTGTTTGTTTTTATGGATGAGGAGTTGAGGAGGAATGTGCAGTCATCTTGGCATAGTAGTATTTATAACCGAGTACTTATATGCTCCTAAGTGGGAAACCGTTTAGGTTGTGATCGGTGTGAACATGTTTGCAATTCAATATAGCGTGGTACTAATATGCTCCTAAGTGGGAAACCGTTTAGGTTGTGATTGGTGTGAATAGGTTTGCAATTCAATATAGCATGGAGTAATTTGGAATGTGACGAGACGCAAGCTCAAAATTTATTGACGGTTATAGTTTCAAAGTGCGGCACTATTCCCGGATGGCGTTACGTGGGCACGTGTTCTCGGCCATGGTGTAGCATATGCCATGGTATTTCTTTTTCTATTGTTGTGTACGTGCAATAACTAGCACCGTCGTATACATATCTTATGGTTAATGGGGCATTCGACAGGAATAGCCGCGTGGCGAGCTATAGGCTAGTCTTTTTTTCAGATGCATTAAACCTATCTCTCGGGACTTATCGCACGCACCATAGTGCCACCCACAAAAACTTGTACTCTGAGTTTAGTACGTTATACAGGAAGAGAAGAGGTCCACACACGCAGTCGTCCTCTCACACACGCGTCTGTTTTTTCTCGAAAAGGAGGATGATGACCCCCGGCCTCTGCATCTGGGAGTCACACATGCATCTGTAGCTACGAATTGGAGTGTTCTCAACCATCGATTGGCTCTATCATGGATGTACCTATTGTCGGTGTCAAAACGGGCAGATCTCGGGTAGGGGGTCCCGAACTGTGCGTCTAACGCTAATGGTAACAGGAGGCTGGGGACACGATGTTTACCCAGGTTCGGGCCCTCTCGATGGAGGTAATACCCTACTTCCTGCTTGATTGATCTTGATGATATGAGTATTACAAGTGTTGATCTACCATGAGATCGTAGAGGCTAAAACCCTAGAAGCTATCCTATGGTATGATTGTTGTTGTCCTACAGACTAAACCCTCCGATTTATATAGACATCGGAGGGGGCTCGAGTTACACAGAGTCGGTTACAGAGAAGGAGATCTACATATCGGAATTGCCAAGCTTGCCTTCCACGCAAAGGAGAGTCCCACCCAGACACGCGACGAAGTCTTCAATCTTGTATCTTCATAGTCCAACCGTCCGGCGAAAGTATATAGTCTGACTATCTGAGGACCCCCTAATCCAGGACTCCCTCAGTAGCCCCTGAACCAGGCTTCAATGACGACGAGTCCGGCGCGCAGATTGTCTTCGGCATTGCAAGGCTGGTTCCTTCTCCGAATACTCCAAATAAGATCTTGAATATGAGGATCGTGTCCGACTCTGCAAAATAATGTCCACACAACACCGTAGAGAGCACAATATTCCACAAATCTAATCTGCTGACAACTTTTCATAGTGTGATATCACGCCGCGGCCTGGTTATTTATGAACCGTTTTTCCAGCCTGCCACTACACGTATTGCGAGGTGGTTTAATTGGCATGTCTTGTCGAAGCAGAGATCGTGTACCAAAGAAGGACAAATCCTCGCACGTATGTGTCGATTTCAAGGACCTCAATAAGGCTTGCCCCAAGGTTCCCTTCCCCCTCCCCCGCATTGATCAAATCATTGACGCCACCGCAGGACACGACTCATTATGTTTCCTTGACGCATACTCCGGATACCACCAAATCAAGATGGTGGAGTCCGACCAAGCTGCAACAGCATTCATCACACCATACGGCCCCTTCTGTTTCAACACCATACCTTTCGGGCTAAAAAATGCCAGGGAAATCTATCAACGCGTGATTCAGACATGCCTGGAGAAACAAATCGGCAAAACAGTGGAGGCATACGTAGACGACGTGATCATTAAAGCAAGAAATGTTGAATCTTTAATAGATGACTTGAGGCTCACTTTCGATAACCTCCGAACATATGACATCAAGCTCAACCCGGAAAAATTGTGTTTTTCGCGTGCCTGCCGGAAAGCTGCTAGGCTTCATCGTTTCC
This sequence comes from Triticum dicoccoides, assembly GCF_002162155.2. Classification (NCBI taxonomy): domain Eukaryota; kingdom Viridiplantae; phylum Streptophyta; class Magnoliopsida; order Poales; family Poaceae; genus Triticum; species Triticum dicoccoides. Next base: position 157,212,745 of record NC_041383.1, on the reverse strand, counting down.
AATAGAGGAATTGAAGAAAATCCGGCAAAAATCCGAGCTCTGTCACAGTTGGCTACCCCAACAGACCTCAAACAAATCCAGAAATTAACTGGATGTGTGGCTGCCTTAAGCCGCTTTATATCCCGATTGAGAGAAAAGGCACTGCCTCTTTATCGCCTTCTTCGACGCACCGAACACTTCGAGTGGACGGATGCGGCCATGGCCGAACTGGAAGAAATAATGGCCCTCTTGGCAAGCAATCCAATCCTAACCGCGCCAAATACGGGCGAACCCATGCTATTATATATAGCCGCAACACACCAGGTTGTAAGCGCAGTGCTCATCGTCGAACGAGAAATGGACGGACACAAGTTCCCGCTTCAAAAGCCGGTATACTACGTATCCATTGTCCTTACTCCATGCAAGTCCCTATACCCACATTATCAAAAGATATCATACGCGGTCTTCATGGCATCCCGGAAACTATGACACTACTTTCAAGAGTGCTCAATCACGGTGGCCTCTGAAGTACCACTCAACGATATAATAAATAACCGCGATGCCACGGGCCGGATTGCTAAATGGGATATCGAGCTCCTCCCGTTCGACATAACATATAAACCACGATGAGCCATTAAGTCGCAAGTCCTAGCTGACTTCGTCGCCGAATGGACAGAATCTGAACTCCCTAAAGAGTATGGCGCATACTCCAATTGGATCATGCACTTCGTCGGCTCAAAAATGTCGGACGGATTGGGAGCGGGTGTTGTCCTGACATCCCCCACCGGATGTCCGGATTGGGAGCGGGTGTTGTCCTGACATCCCCCACCGGAGAAACGGTTCAGTATGTACTCCAAATACTATACACAGACTCCAACAATGCAGCCGAATACGAGGCTCTGTTGCATGGTCTTTGGATGGCAGTCTCCATGGGCATCCAATGCCTAGAAGTGCGTGGGGATTCGAAAGTCGCAATATCTTAGATAAATGGAGACTTTGATGCCAAGGATCCGAAAATGGCGGCCTACCGTAATGCCGTCCTCAAAATATCAGCTCGGTTCAAGGGGCTCAAATTCCATCATGTGGTCCGAGAAAACAATCAAGCGGCAGATATCCTCGCCCGCATCGGCGCTAAACGCGACCCCATCCCACCTAATATCTTCTTGGAAAGGCTGTTCAAACCATCTGTGGTATGGGAAGGGGAGACTGGCAATACCAGTCCGGATCTGAATATAACCCCTGATACCGAACCATCCGATGTAATCGGAGGCTCTGCCACCGAAATAATATCTTCGGCCCACGTGATCATGCCTGTCATTGCCCCGTGGACAGAACCCTTCTTAGCCTACCTAAATAGGCAAGAACTCCCTGAGGACCAAAATGAAGCACGTTGCATCGTGCGACGCTCTAAAGCCTACAAAGTCCATGAGGGAGAGCCTTATAAGAAAAGCGCCACCGGAGTGCTCCAAAGATGCATCTCTAAGGAGGAAGGGAGGCAGCTCTTGGCCGAAATCCATGCCAGACTCGGCGGCCATCATGTCGCAGCTCGGGCTCTTGTAAGCAAGGCCTTCCATACAGGTTTTTACTAGCTGACAGACCGAGCAGATGCACAGGATCTCGTCCAACATTGCGTCGGTTGCCAACTTTTCACCAATCAGAGCCATATGCCCCCCCACCGCTCTCCAAACAATCCCCATAACTCGGCCCTTCGCGGTCTGGGGGCTTGATATGGTCGGACCCCTTAAAGGGGGCAGCCATAAGAAAAAATACTTATTGGTCATGGTGGACAAATTCACCAAATGGATAGAAGCCAAACTAGTTAAATCGGTCGAATCCGGACCAGTGATAGACTTCATATTAGGGGTCATACACCATTACGGTGTCCCCCACAACATCATCACCGACAATGGCTCAAACTTCACAGCTGATGAGGTGAAAACTTGGTGCGGCAATATGGGCATTAAGCTCGATTATGCCTCTGTCTATCACCCGCAAACAAACGGTCAAGTCGAACATGCAAATGGTCTTATTATGAGCGGAATAAAACTTAGACTGGTGCGATCCTTGAAGGAGTCATATACGCACTGGGTCGAGGAGCTCGACTCCGTACTATGGGGACTGCGGACCATGCTGAATCGTACTACCGGATACACACCATTCTTTATGGTGTACATCGCAGAGGCGGTATTGCCCTGCGACATTATTCATGACTCACCTTGGGTGTGCATGTATGAAGAGAGAGAAGCCAAGCTTGATCGTTAGGAAAATTTAGATGCCCTAGAGGAAGAGCGTGATGTAGCAAAACCCCGTTCCGCATTCTATCAGCAGCAGGCTCGAAGGTATCAAAGCAGAGAAGTACGGGCCAAACTTACAATATTGGTGAACTCGTTCTGCGCCTATCGGAGAAGAAAAAGGACAAGCTCAAGCCCAAGTGGGAGGGTCCCTTCATCATTGATAAAGTTCTCACCGGAGGAGCGTACCGCCTGCGTGATGCATCGGATAATCGATTAGAGCCGAACCCATGGAATGCAGCCAGACTCCAAAGATTCTACGCCTAAGGGCATCTCCAGCCACGCCCCTAACAGCCACCCCAGGCAACTTTTTCGGCGCCGGCGCTGAAAAAACGGCCCAGTCGCACCCCCAGGACGCCGAAAATCGCCGGTTCGGACCTTTTTTCCGCCCGGCAGTCACAGGCCGAACCCGGCGCACTGGGGAGCCGTTGGGGGCTCCGGCGCTAGGGAAAAGCACGCCTGGCCCACACCGACAGGGGAAAAGTCAAGGTTTTCTTCTCCCTGACTCGCCTCGCACCCCCGCGCCCTCGGCCACCACTAGCTATATCCCGGCGGCGGCCGCCGGCCTACTCCGCTAGATAGCCATTCCCCGCCGGAAAATAGCAGCGCTTCGCCGCGGCAGCCCCTCCCGCAGCAGCTGGGCGTTTCCGGCCGCCATTTCCGGCCGCGGAGGCGCGGTTTAACGGCGGGTACATGCCCACCGAGCGCAAGGTGTTTGACGTTTTGACTGTGTCGGTGATGGACTCGGATGAGGAGGAAGAGCTCGCCAGGCTGCTGGAGGAGGAAGCCGCGGCCGACGTCCAGGAAGAAGAGCATTTGATGGTGCTCGCCGCCCTCGCCCAGCTGCTGGTGAGCAATGAAAAGACGCGTCGAGGTGGCTCGGCGCCGGGGCGGGTGAAAGCAAAGAACCGGCATCGTCTGCACGGCTACTGCATGCTCTACTCCGACTACTTCGCTGATGCTCCACTTCATGGCGAGAGAACATTTCGGCGCCATTATCGGATGAGCCGAAAGCTCTTCCTCAGGATTGTGAATTCCATCCGGGAGTTCGACAACTACTTCAAGTGCAAGATGGATTGCACTGGCGCTCTTGGATTCACCTCCATCCAGAAGTGCACGACAGCGATGAGGATGCTTGCATATGGAGCTCCTAGTGATTCACTCGACGACTATGGGCGCATGGCCGAGTCCACCAGCATAGAGTGTTTCTACAAGTTCTGTCGGGCAGTGGTGGCAGTGTTTGGGCCACAATACTTGAGAACACCCAATGCGGAAGACACTGCTCGGATCCTAGCCCAGAATGCAGCAAGAGGATTTCCTGGGATGCTTGGAAGCATCGACTGCATGCATTGGAAATGGAAGAATTGCCCATTTGGTTGGCAGGGGATGTACAAAGGCGCCAAAGGCGGTTGCAGTGTGGTGCTTGAGGCGGTAGCCACACAGGACCTCTGAATTTGGCACTCCTTCTTTGGTATGCCAGGAACTCACAATGACATCAACATGCTGCAGTGCTCTCCTGTTTTTGCCAAGCTCATTGAGGGCCATTCTCCTCTGGTGAACTTCGAGATCAATGGGCACCAATACAACAAGGGGTACTATCTAGATGACGACATCTATCCGAGATGGTCGACATTTGTGAAGACGATCTCAAACCCTGTGGCAGGAGGCAAGAACGCCTAGTTTGCGAAGGTTCAGGAGGCTTGCAGGAAGGATGTCGAGCGGGCATTTGGTGTGCTCCAATCTCGATTCGCTGTTGTTCGGTACCCCGCTCAGACCTGGTCGAAAGATCAAATGTGGGAGATCATGACTTGCTGTGTCATCTTGCACAACATGATCATCGAGAGCGAGCAAGAAGACCCAGTGTTTGACACTGAACCATACTACAGGCAGGGTCCTCTAGCCGAAGTTGATCACCAGCTACCGGCAACTTGGACTGCCTATCTCAGTATGCGTCAGGAGATCCGAGACCCACAGGTGCATCATCAACTACAGAAAGATCTGATTGAGCACCTATGGAGGCTCAAGGGGGACGCCGCGTGATGAAATACGAGTTTTTATTTGTTGAACTATATAATTTGTATTGAACTATTTGTTGTTGTAGTATTTTGTTGAAGTATTTGATTTTTCTGTGATGAAATATGTGTGTGTTGATAATTGAACACCGAAACCACGCCGAATATGCGCCTATTCTCGCCCATATGGGCCGTTTATTCACCGAAATTGGGCTGCAAAGTGGGCCAATTTCGGCGCCTAGGGGCGAGCTGGGGGCGACGACTGGGCGCAAAACCGCCCCCAGCGCCGAGTGTATCACCGGCTCGCCCCCAGGCGGCGCTTTTAGACGCCCCCTGGGGGGCCAACGGCTGGAGATGCCCTAAGCGCCGAACTTTGTGTTTGTCTCCTTACCTCTGCCCCTTTTATACTATATCCTCTCTCTTTTTTCTTCTCTCTTTTTTTATATAGCTCTAGAAGGCTTAAATTGTGACCCGTTTACACAATTGATGCGCTATGCATGCTAAATATACCTGGGGGCTTCTTATATAGAAGCTTAATATAACTATTTTCCGGGCTTCATGCCCAGTGCATATGTGTAACTTCTCCATATGTGCCCTTTTTCGGCCATTATATGCATCGATATGACCTAAGTTTTGGCCATGCTGGGTTGCCTGGCTCTTGTGTTTATGCCCTACGTTCCCGTTAATTCGTCTAGGGCATAAGGGGAGCACCTCTACGATTGTTACTGCCGGGTCAGCCAGATGTGTACCTCAGACTGGGTGAAGCCGAAAGCTAGCGTTCTTAAGGGAATATTCGATCGGTGAACAAAAGATGTTTTTTATCTATTACAACATAAATCCCTAGATGTTTTGTATCATGCGTCTCTGTTCGCAGTTCAGACATGCACATTAATGCATGCGTACCCAGGGAAAGGAACCCTTAATGGAACTATTCTCTCTGGAAGATGTTTCTTACTATCCATGTAATATAACATAACTAGTTGGGTACTTGTCTGTTCAAGCACTTATGACCCCTACGCCTGGTTTTCACGCGTACCCTGGTTTTACATAACTGAGCGGGTATTCGGATACACTTCGGACTGTCGGGTCCGGAGGCTGAAGCGGAAAGGTCCGCCAAGACAAATGATTTACAATCCGGCTAGGGACTACATACGTCCACTGAAGTACATAGTCAGTTGGACTGGCTAAATTCTTCTTCTATACTATCCAACAGGCTGTCTAGCCTTGGACTGGCTAAATTCTTCTTCTATACCATCCAACAGGCTGTCTAGCCTACAATCCTATTGGGAATACTTTGCGGCTAATTCTACTCGGTCATATACCAGACTTACGGGGATCTCTTTCCCATCTGGCCCTATAGGTCCAACCTCAGCCATATGGTTTGGGTCAGCCTTGGCGTATCATGTCTTCACCATGGCCCAGGCTTCCCTTGCACCTTGTCGGCAAGCTGATATCTTCCATAATCGGAAGCGCCGCCGTGCTCCCTTGAGCATCTCCACAAGCTACCCCATGCCTCTTGGCTGGGAAGCGTATGGCCACAAGGCATGGGCAATACCCTGCATCACCTGCCGAACTCGTTCGTGCAGTTGCAAAAGCTCTTGCAGAAGATCGCCTGCAGATCCGGGCATTTCCTCTTCAGGACGGCATGTCAGCATACCTACAGACATAACTCTGTTAACTCGTCTCTTCGCCGAACTGTACAATGGTTCTTTTAAGCACTTACCATAAATGTCACGTCGAAGCCTCATATTCTCCTTCACGGAGTCAGCAAGCCGGGCCCGAACATCTGCTAATTCGATGTCCAGTCGGATATTGGCATCTTGGAGATCGTTTTTCTCCCACCTAACCTGTGTAAGCACAGGCTCGCCAGCCTTTAGCTGTCTTCGAGCTTGCGGCTCATCCTCTTGTACAATCTCCGGATTATCTCTGGGATTGTCTGCGGAATCTATTGTTAGATTTGTAAAGCATGCCGAACATTAATTGGTGTAGATAATAACATTCTCTTTGATCAAGACAAGTATTAACAGATGAGGCCTTCTTGGATTTCTCTATTTTGGCAACTGCGGCCCTTAGCTGGCCTTTGCATTCCTCTAGCTCTTGAGATAAATGGGTATTCTTCTCTGCAAGAACCTGTGCATACAATGATCCTTAAATCAGTTGTGCCAACTGTTTCAAGTCTCAGGGGCTACTGATATACATACTTATCAAATTTTCTTACCCGTTTATCCTTTACATACTGGTCCGTGGCTCTCGTGAGTCCATCTTGAGAAGCTTGAATGTATGCGTTTCCTGAGTTGAAGGCATTAAATGCCTCTTCGAAGGAACTAGTGTCGCAGAGTACGGCTCGTCGTCACCGGTGATTCATCGCGCTCTCCACTTCAGAATTCGTAGCAGAGATTCTGTCCGCATCATCTGTAGGAGGATAGTTCGGCGTTGTCCCCACATTAGCCTCCACCCTTGAGGCCGATTCTGGAATCCGGCTGGCCGAGGCGTGGCCGGCAGGGTCTACGAACATACTCCGGCGACTACTCTTTCTGCCAGGACACAATGGATGATGTTACATTTCAAAGACGATAATCATGGAGCAGGTTTTAAATTATACCTCTGCGACGGTGTCTCAACCCTAATCGCCTTCCTCTTAAGCCTGCCTGGCATGGGTGCCCTTTGCTAATGAGCCCCCGTGGGCTCGGCGCGGCGTCCCGGTAGCCGTTTCTACAAAAGTACAATATATGTGCATAAGGTAAGGCATAAAGAAGGACTCCTTCTCAGAAGTTAGGACTTCGGTTTTACTTACGTTTGATACAGGGAGCAGTCCAGGATAGTCGGCGATGAAGGCCACTAAGGTGCCGTCATAGCTTGCCTGGTAAAATGTCCTGTCAACAAGCTCCACAGATATGTCTGGATCTTCTTCAAGTCCGGGGTCGAGAGCCCGGTCAGGGTCCTCTGGCTGTGGAGATGGGCTATTAACCTCTCTCACGGCCTTTTTCAGTTCCTGCTACGAAATAGCAAGGTAAACAATTGTGACGAGGGATGTAGGAATGAATGGAGTTGAGTAAAGGATGACAGCTTACCCAGCTTGGGGGGTTGTACATGGAAAATCTATTCTGTGGCTTAATATAGAGGAACTCCTCTTCTTCTCGTTTGTACAAATTGGACAATATTCTTGCCAGAGCGGTGGCGGAGTCCGGACCTTTACGACCGTAGCGGGTAGCATCGTCTTCTCCATTGAAGTGCCACCTCGGTTTCCCCCGATATTGAAGTGTCTGCACCCCCCGCATTATGCATATTGACATAACTTTGATTATTGTCAATCCTGATTTGGCCAGCGTTTTTATCCTGCCCATCAGGTAAAGTACTTCTCTATTGACTTCCTCCTGGGGGCTCCGGGGGTGCCAACTATGGCATTTCTTTAGCGGGGCGTTATTGAACTCAGGAAGGCCCGTCCGAATTGGGTCCGGAAGGGGAACGTCCTCTACATAAAACCACTCCGAGGGCCAGTCTTCGGATGCCTTCTTTGGAGTGCCGGACAAGTATCTGGTCTCGGCGATGCGCCATATTTCGGCTCCGCCCACTTGATATATTGATCCCTCTTGATTACGAGGGACGAGGCAGAATAGCCTCTTCCATAGCTCGAAATGAGCCTCGCAGCCCAGAAATAGCTCGCAAAGGGCAACATAACCTGCAATGTGAAGTACGGAGGCAAGGGTGAAATTATGCAGCTGGAGGCCATAGAACTCCAGGAGCCCACGGAGGAACGGGTGGATTGGAAACCTGAGTCTCCTCAGCAAATAAGGGACATGGCATACCCACTCCCCCTGGGATGGGTTGGGAAAGCTCTCTGCTTGCTCCCCGCCATTATAGGTGGCTAGTCCGGCTTGGACGGAGACCATGTATGCGGGCGGGAGAAACCCCTGGGTCTGCAACTCTACTAATCGGCTATGGGGAACAGAACACTTCTCCCAATCACCCGGCTTAGTGCTAAGGGAGCAAGAGGAGGAGCTGCGACGGCCGGCCATGATGGGATGGTTTCTTCCGGGTGCGCTCTGATGAAATGCTTGTGGGGGGGGGATGGTGTGACTTGGATCTGAGGATTCCCGTCTCTTTAAATAGACGATTTACTTACATGGTAAGGGTGGCAAATGTAAAAATGCCCCGACTTCTCGTATTCGCTCGACACGTGGAGATAACCATTATTGAAGCATAGAAGCCGAGGAGTACAACATTATATGAAGCTGGACACTACTCGCTACAACAGGTACTGTGGATTCGGAGAAGAACCCGCCTTGCAATGCCGAAGAAAATTTTTGCACGCCGGACTCATCGTCATTGAAGCATGGTTCGGGGGCTACTGGGGGAGTCCTGGATTAGGGGGCCCTCGGACAGCCGGACTATATACTTTGGCTGGACTGTTGGACTATGAAGATACAAGATTGAAGACTTCGTCCCGTGTCCGGATGGGACTCTCCTTGGCGTGGAAGGCAAGCTTGGCAATTCGGATATGATCTCCTTCTCTGTAACCGACTCTGTGTAACCCTAGCCCCCTCCGGTGTCTATATAAACCGGAGGGTTTAGTCCGTAGGACAAGAACAATCAGAATCATAGGCTAGCTTCTAGGGTTTAGCCTCTACGATCTCGTGGTAGATCAACTCTTGTAATACTCATATCATCAAGATCAATCAAGCAGGAAGTAGGGTATTACCTCCATCGAGAGGGCCCGAACCTGGGTAAACATCGTGTCCCCAGCCTCCTGTTACCATTAGCGTTAGACGCACAGTTCGGGACCCCCTACCCGAGATCTGCCCGTTTTGACACCGACAATAGGTACATCCATGATAGAGCCAATCGATGGTTGAGAACACTCCAATTCGTAGCTACAGATGCATGTGTGACTCCCAGATGCAGAGGCCGGGGGTCATCATCCTCCTTTTCGAGAAAAAACAGACGCGTGTGTGAGAGGACGACTGCGTGTGTGGACCTCTTCTCTTCCTGTATAACGTACTAAACTCAGAGTACAAGTTTTTGTGGGTGGCACTATGGTGCGTGCGAGAAGTCCCGAGAGATAGGTTTAATGCATCTGAAAAAAAGACTAGCCTATAGCTCGCCACGCGGCTATTCCTGTCGAATGCCCCATTAATCATAAGATATGTATAGGACGGTGCTAGTTATTGCACGTACACAACAGTAGAAAAAGAAATACCATGTCATATGCTACACCATGGCCGAGAACACGTGCCCACATAATGCCATCCGGGAATAGTGCCGCACTTTGAAACTATAACCGTCAATAAATTTTGAGCTTGCATCTCGTCACATTCCAAATTACTCCATGCTATATTGAATTGCAAACCTATTCACACCAATCACAACCTAAACGGTTTCCCACTTAGGAGCATATTAGTACCACGCTATATTGAATTGCAAACATGTTCACACCGATCACAACCTAAACGGTTTCCCACTTAGGAGCATATAAGTACTCGGTTATAAATACTACTATGCCAAGATGACTGCACATTCCTCCTCAACTCCTCATCCATAAAAACAAACAAGTCATTCAGCATCCTTCCCTTGCGTCTGCCATGGCCAGCATGAGTTCTGGGTCGAGAGATTGCCACCAGGGAGAGGCGAGCATGGAAGCGGAAGCACGAGAGATGCCCTCTCGATGGAGGTAATACCCTACTTCCTGCTTGATTGATCTTGATGATATGAGTATTACAAGAGTTGATCTACCACGAGATCATAGAGGCTAAACCCTAGAAGCTAGCCTATGGTATGATTGTTGTTGTCCTACGAACTAAACCCTCCGGTTTATATAGACACCGGAGGGGGCTAGGGTTACACAGAGTCAGTTACAGAGAAGGAGATCTACATATCCGAATTGCCAAGCTTGCCTTCCACGCAAAGGAGAGTCCCACCCGGACACGGGACGAAGTCTTCAATCTTGTATCTTCATAGTCCAACAGTCCGGCCAAAGTATATAGTCCGGCTGTCTGAGGATCCCCCTAATCCAGGACTCCCTCACCTATATACTAAAACATGTCTAGATACATCTATATTTTGACAAAATGGAAGGCATGTATTGTGGAACGAAGGGAGTGCTTGTAATCAAAATGAATAAAAAGGGACGTATCTACAACTAAAATACGTCTACATAAATCTCCTTTTATCCATTTTGATGACAAGTAGTACTTCTTACCCAAATGAACTTTATATCCAACAGACACAAAATATCCGTTCGACTGTTGGAAATTACTGATCTGATGTTGAAGTAATTGCTGCATCGCCACCAAAACCCACCATTACTTAAGCTAAAGTAGACCGAGGTGATCCCTATATTAGCATATTACTAAGATAAACAGAAGGCACTGTAGAAACATTTAGGACGTGAGCTTGTCAATCTGAATGTGGAGGGACACCAGCTTAGCCCCGGCCAGAAGCTTGGGCGGAACTATGAAGAAGGTCAGCTCCTGCATGTTGACGTCATTGGGATCCTTGCTGCTTGTCACCTCCATTTCCACCTTGACGGCATTGGTCGTGCCTTTGGGCTCCCCCGGCGGGCCGTTCGCCCATAGCTTGGCCACGTAGTGCGGCAGTGGGAATGCCCCCACTCTAATGCAGACGACCGACACGGTGATAGGCGCGCCGATGTCGAGCACACCGCCGACCAAGAAAAACACGTGGCCGTCCTCCTCCGCAAACAGCAAGAGCCGTGGCTCCGACAGTGGCGCTTGCAGCTGGAGCACCTTGCCATACTGGATCATGTGCACATGCATGGGATGCGCGGTGCTGATGTGGTGGTAGAGTGCCGGTGGCGGGCCTTCGTAGCCACAGACGGGCACGATGCATTTGTAGGACACGAGCGGACACACGCTCTGGTGATCGGCGAGCTTGTGGTAAGTGACATAGAGCCCACAGCCTTCATGCGGGCACTCCACCCTCACCGACGAAAGGACGGCGTCCACCGCTGTGTTCCACACGTTGAAGCCACCGCCGCACTCGCACTTCTGACACTGCCACTGGTTCCTGAGGCGCACGACGCGGCAGTCCACGCAGGCCAGGTACCCTCCCTTGCACTGCAGAAATCAATCGAACAACACATCAATTAAGAAACTTGCACCTTGCTCAATCAGCCGAACAGACGAGGTGTATTCGAACCTCATATACTAGAGGCGTCAAGAGGCAGAGGCACAAGGGGCAGTGGAGCACGGTGAGGTCAATCGAGACCTTAGAGAGCTCCATTGTCGGGTCCTGTTCCGTTTGCATGATCTCGCCCTCCTCGTGCACAACCATCTCTCGCTTGGGCCGGGGCATTACAAAGCTTTACCGTCACATATTTTATACTACTTCAAGGTGCATTAAATCAACACATGCAAGTATCAAAAGGAGAGTCACGGCATGCATGCATGCGTTGTAATTAATGCATCAGTAAACGCAAATTATTGAAATATATCGACTGCAGTGCTTTGATGTGTCGTGTCAACTCGTACATGAACGAGAAGTTTGATTGTCCTCTCCCTCGCGGACTTAACTGCACCTGCCTTTGGCTGTATGACAGGTTAGCCACCCACCTGTCGGGCCCACCTGTCATACACGCAAAGGCAGGAGCGTCCCTCCCTCACCCATGAGCGTGGTGGCTGGCAAGACTAGGAGAAGCTTTCGCTACACGCTCTCCCTTCCGCACGCGGTGGACATGCAGCAGTTCAATCGGTGTCAGATGGCCAAAAGCATATTGTAGTACTCCTCCAGTGTAGTAGTACTGTTGTTCGACTTCCCGAAGAGGCGAAGAGCCAAGCGCAGCCCGATCGCTTGTGTGGCAGTTTCATGTGTAGAGTACTAGGATAGCGTGTACCGTGCATGTAAGCTTAAAATCGTTGGGGTCGGCTCCATGTTATGTGGCCGTCTCAAAGTTTTTTTAAGAAAATTAAAATAGTCTTCTGGCCCTACCTGTCACCCTGGTGATTGTAGTTCGCACGCTCATCTGGTCAAGACAGGAATATATATTTTAATTTATGGTGGGTAAATGTTAGAGGTTGCAGCAAATATATTGTACACTACGGGCCTTTCAGCCAAGTTTAGAGGCAAGCATGTGGGGCCAGTGCTATGATGTGTCACGTCAACTCGTACAATGAGGAGAAGCTTGATTTTACTACTACACGCCTTCTCCCTCACCCATGCGCGCAGTTGCTCACAAACGAGGACAGGCTACTACAACAAGCTATCCCTCCCGCTCGTGGTGGACGGACATGCAGCAGTGGATTCGACATTGTAAAAGCAGTAGTAGTAACATCATTGTTCGTCTTCTCGAAGAGGCGAAGAGCCAAGCGCAACCCGAACGTGGCAGTTGCAAACATTGGAGCACGCATATAGCCAGACTCTTGCATGAGACAAAATTGCTATGTGAGCCCACTATTGTACTACTCCCTCCGTTCCTAAATATTTGTCTTTTTAGAGATTCAAATGGACTACTACATACAGATGTATATAAAGATATTTTAGAATGTAGATTCACTCATTTTGCTTCGTATGTAGTCACTTGTTGAAATCTCTAGAAAGACAAATATTTAGGAACGGAGGGAGTAGTACATACTACTACTTGCTAGTATAGCCCTGTAAACCAGAAAGGAGTATTTGCCTTTCTAGAGATTTCAACAAGTGACTAGACTACACCGAGACAGAGTACATATGGAGCAAAATGAGTGAATCTGCACCGTAAATAAATATGTACTTCTCTTGTTTTCCTCTCCGAGGTGCACAATATTGAGTATACTAACTAGTCTCTTTTTGACACGCATTTACGTTTTTTACATAGTACAGACGCAAGCGCTCATATACACGCGCATACACTTACCCCTATGAACGCACACACGCACAGCACTATCATCTTGAAATTTACAAATTCGCCATAGGCACCTCGTCGTCGATGGGAACGTCTCCTGACACGCGATAGACGCGAGTGGCAGTCGCCTCCATAGGTGCTTGAATGCCAAGGAGGGAGAGGGTAGCGGTTCCCGAGACATTGAACAGTCAATGATGCATCCTCAATTACATGCAGAGGGAATTAATTGGAGAAGCAGAATAGAGCCAGCACGATGTGAATGCAACAGAGTTTGGACTCTCATATAAAGGCGCCCCACCACTCCAATCCATCTACTCCTAAGTCTCTGCGCAACACTACTCACTCCAATCCAAGAGAAGTGACCAGAAGCCACAAGCACCTATGGAGGCGATGGACGCGAGCGCCAGTCGGCTGTGCCAAATCATCCAAGGCGCCGGCTTACGGCCCCGTACCGTGCAGCATTTCCAGACGGTGCTGGCGACCGCCGGCATCATAGCCCTCGCCGACGCCGGCTTCGCCTCTCGCATGGACGACAAGATGGTCAACAACATCCTCAAGTTCACCACCGTCAAGAAGCCCGTGGACGACCTTGTCATACTTCTCCAACCCGCGTGCCCAGGCTCCTCATTGCCTGCCTCCCTCATCGGCCTCCATGGTGACCAACTCTTTCAAGCCCTGGTGGCCCTGCAGGTGCCGGATGTCGCGACGAAGAATGTGCACCTCGAGGCCGCGCTTGCCGCGCAGCGCCTCGCCATGCAAGAAACCGTCGACCTGCACATCCACGTCTATGAGGAAATCGCCTACATAGGCCACTACAAGGCAAGCGAGGACAGAAAGACGTTGGCCTTCTTCCAACAGTTGAAATCTTTGGACGCCATTGTTCAGAAGCACGTCGACCTGGCCACGAAAGCCGTTGCTACTTAGGCGCCGTGCGGTGGGCCGGCACCCTGAGTCGAGGAGGTGGACATCGTCGATGGATGCATCTCGTCTTCTTGCCTCCTGTAACCAGCACTGCATCACCTCGTGGCCTTAATGTTTTATTAGTATAGTACTCCCTCCGTTCCCAAATATAAGTCTTTCTAAAGACTCCAACAAGTGACTACTACATACGGAGCAAAATGAGTGAATCTACACTCTAAACTATGTCTACATACATCTGTATGCTGTATTCCATTTGAAATAGTATCAAAAAAGGCTTATATTTAGGAACGGAGGGAGTATATGGCAATTTTTATTCCAGTTGTAACGTTTTCACTGTGGGTGTGGCCGCAGTTGAGCAAACCCACCCCTCCCACCGGGCATCGGCCGAGTTTAGAATTAGAAGAGAGAAATGAGGGAGGAGAGCTAGCTGTAGGACGGATGCTGTTGTCAGATGGGACTCGTGTTGATAGAATAGGAGTACTGAGCACTTGTACCTCTTTTTTTGAGGGAAAAATTAGTCGTATGTCTAGTACCACTAGTTGGGTGCATGCGACCTATAGCTGTCATCACTTTAGGTCTCCTTTTTGAACCGCAGCTACACTTCATAGTACATATTTTTCACGCATTTTTCCTCATATATGTACTCCTAGGCTATTTCCACGTGCTCCCATTCGCCGACATGTGGGACATAGAGCATTTGGGTCGTAGGCATGCACTACTCGGAGCATATGCCGAGGTACTTTACATTTCAGACCTCACGAATTACATGCAAACCCCCCGCAGAAGAATAAATAAATAAATGAATTACTAGATGAAACCAGATTATTTTCGTAGAAACCGGAGCACGTTCATTAAATTTTGGACATAACACATTTATAAAAAATGACCGGACTTAAACCAGTATAAGGGCCTCTTTGATTTTTTTCCCGCAAAAAAGGGCCTCTTTGATTCGCGGGATACTGAAAACATGGGAATGGGGAAAGTATGATGGCGATGAACTGAGACGAGGAGAACTCTAACTCAGTTAGAGGTTAGAGTTAACCCTGAACTAACTCTAAACCAAAGAGGTGTATGGATGGCAGGGTTAGATTGACAATAAATGCTCTTTCTCAATCATTTGACTACTTTGGACCCTATTTCCTGCCGGATGTGGTGTGACCGGCTTTTGTGTGGCCTCCTCTAGCTCACAATTGACATAAATGAACCAACTTTACAAATCAAGCATGCAAAACATGATAATTTTTTACTTTGTCCATACAAATGAGATATCCCACTTAAACATACAAGTCGTCAATCAAGCCTCACAAAAAAACACTCCATGAATCAAAGCATGAGCTAACTCATCGCGGAAGTCATTAACGATAGGGAGGGAGCCCAGAGCCCCTCACACACCGTGGGAGAAGCTCGCCATCGTCGCTCTGGAGGAAGGCTCTGTAGAGCCCAAGCCCCGGGAACCCCTCCGACGTCAGCCCTTGCAAGTTGAGGTCGACACCGGCCTGGGTAGCAGGGCCGCTTGCCATCGACTGGGAACTTAATCTTTGGGCCTCTAGAAATAATGCAAGCCTGAAACTAAAATACCTAGAAAGGTGAACTGAATCTTTGGGCCTCTAGAAATAATGCAAGCCTGAAACTGAAATACCTAGAAAGGTGAACTGAATCTTTGGGCCTCTAAAGATAATGGAAGCCTAAAACTGAAATACCTAGAAAAGTGAACTGAATCTTTGGGCCTCTAGAAAGATTTATTACCTCCTCAAGAAGCATCAAACAATTCCATGCGTGCACCACAAATCTATACCAAGTTTGATCAGGATCTACTTTCCCAAATTAGAATTAGCGCTAGAGCAAGCAAGATCAATGATATGGCTATGAGACAGAGAAGGAACGAACAAAATCACCCCTCTCGCGACCTCCCTGGTAGATGCGCCGCCGCTGCGCACGACAGAGGGAGAAAAACGACCGGTGAAGGGGGAGCGGGCCGACCTTCGAAGGCCGGAGGGAGAGGGCGGCCGGAGTAGGGTGGCTGTCGGTGTCAAAACCGGCGGATCTCAGGTAGGGGGTCCCGAACTGTGCGTCTAGGCCGATGGTAACAGGAGACAAGGGACATGATGTTTTACCTAGGTTCGGGCCCTCTTGATGGAGGTAAAACCCTACGTCCTGCTTGACTGATATTGATGATGTGGGTATTACAAGAGTAGATCTACCACGAGATCAAGGAGGCTAAACCCTAGAAGCTAGCGTATGGTATGATTGTTGTTCGTCCTATGGACTAAAACCATCCGGTTTATATAGACACTGGAGAGGGCTAGGGTTACACAGAGTCGGTTACAATGGTAGGAGATCTACATATCCGTATCGCCAAGCTTGCCTTCCACGCCAAGGAAAGTCCCATCCGGACACGGGACGAAGTCTTCAATCTTGTATCTTCATAGTCTTGGAGTCCGGCCGATGATGATAGTTCGGCTATCCAGACACCCCCTAGTCCAGGACTCCCTTAGTAGCCCCTGAACCAGGCATCAATGACGACGAGTCCGGCGCGCATATTGTCTTCGGCATTGCAAGGCGGGTTCCTCCTCCGAATAATTTATAGAAGATTGTGAACACCAGGATAGTGTCCGGCTCTACAAAATAAATTCCACATACCACCGTAGAGAGAATAATATTTACACAAGTTCAATCTGCTGACGTATTTTGTGGCACGACGTCACACCACAACCAAGCCTTTACTCGAATCGTTTTTATTATATCACCTCCGCGCGTTTAGCAAAGCGGTTTCCTTGGCACGTCTTGTCGAAGCAGAGATCGTGTTCCCCTTATTCCGGGATTCTCATCAATACGGATGTGGGTAACCCAACCGCGCCATTGATTGCGGTGCTTGGGAGGTAAGCGAGTTTTATCAGGCCGGTGGGGACGCATGGTTTCGTCCGCCCATATAAGGGGATAAAGATCCACCCTTTTACCTACGCCTTCTTCCTCCTTTGCTTATCCATCTCCGCGAACTCGAGCTCCAGCGCCCAAGTCCGCACATCTTACCTCAACCTTCTCCAACTATGTCCAGAGTGGGAGGCAAGTGGATGGCCTCCTCCGTTACGGAGGGGCACATCAAGAAGCTGCGCAGCGCCGGATATCTGTCCAGCCACATCGCACGCCGGCTCCCCGACGAGGGGCAGCTCATCCCCATCCCCGGGCCCCATGAGAGGGTAGTATTCCTTTCCCATTTCCTCCGCGGACTGGGCTTCCCACTCCATCCCTTTGTCCGGGGGCTCATGTTCTACTACGGCCTAGATTTCCATGATCTGGCCCCAAATTTCATCCTCAACATATCGGCGTTTATCGTCGTGTGTGAGGCCTTCCTCTGCATCCAGCCCCACTTCGGCTTGTGGCTCAAGACCTTCAGTGTCAAGCCGAAGGTTGTGAAGGGCAGCCAAGCGGAGTGCGGAGGCGCCATGGTGGGCAAGATGCCCAATGTTACTTGGCTCGAGGGCACCTTCGTGGAAACCATTAAGGGGTGGCAATCGGGGTGGTTCTACATCACCGAGCCGCGTGACCCTGGATGGGCAGCGGCCCCCGAATTCAGATCCGGCATCCCCATACGGCTCACCTCCTGGAAGGAGAGTGGCATGACATGGGGTGATTCGGAGGAGCTGACCGGACTCCAAGCCTGCGTCCAAAAGCTAGTGAACAAGAAGCTCAAGCTTGTCAACGTAGTCCAGGTCATGCTCATCCGTCAGATTCTCCCGTGCCAACAACGGGACTTCAATATGTGGGAGTTCGATTTGGTGCAGCACCAGACTTTGAGTAGGCTCTTCGACACTACGTACGAAGAGGCCTGGAGGGTGCTGTTTAAGGGCGCCGAGGCTCCCGCATCCGCTACCGAAGATCGCGGATTCAGCTCGCAGCGTTCGGCTAGCGAGGTAAGCAATTTTACCCTTTACGGGACACTTGTTTTCCATAGTTTGACTCTATGCGGGATCTAAACTCCCTCTCCTTTGACAGGACTGGCTGAAGAAGGCCGAGCGGACTAACTGTCCGGCCCCTTTGCCAGAAGACCCAGCGGACGCCCGCTTAACGGGGCTGCTGGTTCCGGCACCCCACGTGGTGCCGGAGAAGAAGGCCAAGAAGAAGGCCACGGGCACTCGAAAGAGTTCCCGTTTTCAGGTGTCATCGGACTCATCGTCCGATGACTCCGAGGCGGACTCCTCCCACGAAGGCGAGGAGGAGAAGAAAGAGGCCTCTCCCGCAGCGGTGGGAGGGAAGAAAAGGAAGGCCTCCCCAACGAGGGAGGCCGAAGGGTCCAAGAAGGGAAGGACTCTTCCCCCGGACTGCTCTGCCAACACCGGCGACGACGACAAGGACAAGCCTTCAAGGGCCAAGCCCCTGGCGAGATCGTAAGTGTCCGGACTCTCGAATAACTTCATGATTTTTCTTTTCGCCTCATGGTGTCTTTCTAATGCCGCATACAATCCTGCAGTCCGCCCAGGGATGATCTTCCCGCTTCGTTGAGCGGGTCCTTGGGTGCGTTGGATATGGATTCCCTTCCGACCGCCTCCACCCCCCGTGATGCGGATGATGCCGAGGTGGGATCCCGGGAAGGGACCCGCCAGGAGGAGGAGGCCCCGGAGGTGCCGCGGGGCAACCTCCCGGACTTTGCACCGGACTCCGCACCGGAACCTGTAGTGGTTCCGGAGTCCGGCGGGCGGCCCCTTCGTAAGAAGGGCAAGACCGTGACGCCGGCGGCCTCCGTACAACCGGAGGCGCCGGATAGCTTGCTGGAGGCGCTCAACGGTGCTTCCATCAAAGAGGAACACCGCACCGTCATGAGTGCGCTGATTCAGAAGGTTCAGCTCGCCAAGAGCGGGCTGACCGAAGCCTGCAGTAGCCTTCTAACAGGCTTTGAGGTAAGAATTTTGATATATGTAAAATAGTACCGCATAGACAGTAGCCCCTGATGCTCGGTTTGGTGTTCGGAAAGAAAAGCCGGACTGAGGATTTAAAAAGATATACGCAGGAGTCATAAAAAATATGTCAATATGGGGTTGCAGGCTGTGCTGCTGACCTCTGCTGCACTGACTGCGGAGGTCAATACTTTGAAGCAAAGCCTCGAGCGGTCCGAGAACGAGCTCGGCCGTGCCAAGAAGCAGCTCGAGGACAAGGAAGGTGAGTAACACCTTATTAAAGTTGTACCTTATAGAAAAGGATTTGGTTGCAAGAAGAATGACAAGGATAACGTGGGTATTGCAGGGGCCACGAACGAGGTGGCGACCCTAAAGGAGGCGGTGTCCACGGCCGAACGTAATGCGGCCGCGGAGCGCACCAAGCGAGAGAAGCAGGAGGCGCGGGTGGCGGAGGTACAACAAGAGCTCCAGGCTCTCGTGGAAAAACATGAGAGTTTGGAGCGCGACACGAAGACTCGAGAGTCCGAGCTTGCATCGACTCTTGAGAGTGCCAAATCCACTAAGGCTGAAGCCTACAAGGCCCTCCAGGAAATCGAGGCGTTGAAGAAAATAGCGGCGGGTAAGGCATTTTTCATGCAAAGCAAGCATGTGAGTGTGAATTACCTATCACTTACCCGAATTCTGAGCTCTCTAGGAGCATTCGCAGATCTGCCCCGCAGCGTGTCCAATGCTGCCGCTTTCTATAGGGCCGAGGAGGGGAGCTCGACAGAGAAGGTCTTCTGGTCTCAGTATGCTGAGGCCGGACATCCGGTGCCCCTTAGCGACCAGCTGAAGCAGCTGGTCGATCTCCACAAGTTGGCCGAACAGGCCATGAAGGGCCTCATAGTTCGGCTGTGGCCCAGGGAGGCCATGCCTGGGAGCTACTTCGGCCTGGTGTGGCGGCTGGTGGATGCGTGTCCATGGGTTGAAGTCATCAAGCACTCTGGCTGTATTGAAGGTGCCCGTCGGGCCCTTGCCCGCGCAAAGGTGCAATGGGGCAAGATGGATGCTGAGAAGCTTGTGACGGACGCGCCGCCGCTGGGCAAGGAGTATCGCACGCCCGAGATGTATTATAAGAGTGTCCTGAAGGGTGCCCGCATTATTGCGGGTGAGTGCTCCAAAGATGTAATATTTGAGTAGGCTCACATTTTGTTATCCTGTGCGCTGTAAACTTTGTTCATATGCGCTAAGCAACGCTTGTTAATTTAAAATATTACCTTTTGTGCGGCCGTTTATCAAATCTAAGAGATGGCAAGTCGTCGGCTTCAGCCCCCATGCCACGAGTGCTGGGGTGTTCGGGATAAATTTGAGCACTCTTGTTCCCATTTTTGGGTCCATCTAGGGAGGCGCTCAACACAATTGTATGGGCATATTTATCCCCAATATGATTTGGTGATTGATGACAATGCTTGTGCGGACTAATCGTGTGCGTTTAGTTCTTTCAGAGATTCATCCATTGGCACGAGACGATTTCCTCCCCTCAGTGTTGTAATTCAAGACGGTGTAGCTCCTTCATTTCGTTGTTGGTGGACTAGTTTCGTAGGAGTCACCATACTATCAAGAGGGGATCCGCTTTGGTAAAGCTTGGGTGGAATCACACGTACACATCCTTATATCACCCGTCGTCTTTCCTTCCGCATCTCTGGAGCTGCCGTTTTCCCCTTGCTATGCTTTGCTCTGCCCTAGCGGTAGTACTGCGACCACATCGGTAGTACCGCCGAAGCTCCCCAGCGGTAATACCGTTCTTAGAGCGGTAGTACCGCTCCAAGCGGTAGTACCACTCTCCGAGCGGTAGTACCACTTAGGACTTTCGGCCGTAGTACCACTGTGCGTCTGGGCTACTTCCGCCTCGATTCTCGAACGAAGTTTTTCGTGTCGGGTTTTGCGGCACTAAGGGAGGTAGTAGGAGCGGTAGTACCGCTCTTCCCTAGCGGTAGTACCGCCCTGGGGTCAGGGCCCCGGGCAGCGCGGCAGTACCGCTGGGTCGAGCGGTAGTACCACCCGGAGCGGTAGTACCGCTCTTCCCTAGCAGTAGTACCGCTCTGTGCGGGGCTGGTGAGTGGGATAACGGTTGGTTTGCTCCTCCCACTATAAAAGGGGGTCTTCTTCCCTAAAGATGACCTACCTCTTTCCCCCAAAGCTCCATTGTTGCTCCAAGCTCCATTTTCACCCGATCTCTCTCCCTAGCCAATCAAACTTGTTGATTTGCTCGGGATTGGTTGAGAAGGCCCAGATCTACACTTCCACCAAGAGAAATTTGATTCCCCCCACTTATCCCTAGCGGATCTTGTTACTCTTGGGTGTTGAGCACCCTAGACGGTTGAGGTCACCTCGAAGCCATACTCCATTGTGGTGAAGCTTCGTGGTGTTGTTGGGAGCCTCCAAGTGTTGTGGAGATAGCCCCAATCTTGTTTGTAAGGGTCCAGTTGCCGCCTTCAAGGGCTCCAATAGTGGAATCACGGCATCTCACATTGTGTGAGGGCGTGAGAGATTACGGTGGCCCTAGTGGCTTCTTGGGGAGCATTGTGCCTCCACACCGCTCTAATGGAGACGTACTTCCCCTTAAAAGGAAGGAACTTCGGTAACACATCCTCGTCTCCACCGGCTCCACTCTTGGTTATCTTGTCCCTTTACTTTTGCAAGCTTACTTGTGTTATATCCATTGCTTGCTTGTGTGCTTATTGTCTTTGCATCATTTAGGTTGTCCACATAGTTTCACATCTAGACAACCTATTTCATTGCAAGTTTTAATTTGTTAAAGAAAAGTCTAAAAGTTGTTAGTTGCCTATTCACCCCCCCCTCTAGTCAACCATATCGATCCTTTCAATTGGTATCAGAGCCTCATCTCTTTATTAAGGACTTTGCCGTCCGAAGAGTATGGTTGACACCCACGACGGTGCGGAGGAGCACTCCGGTGTGAATCCCATCTCATCCACGGCCGAAGGGGGGGCCTCGGTCTCTCATGAGGAATTCAATGTGGCTTTAGACACATTGAAAACCTCCATGACGGCCGAGGTTAAAAGCATGTTTTCTGATTTCCTAGATGGGCTTAAACTATCTACCTCACCGATGAAAGTGGGTGATCCCACTAACAAGGTGACGGATGCTACCTCCGACAAAGGGGAAGCTAACAGTGAAAAGACTCCGTCTACTAGTGGTAAAAATGGCACCGGCTTTTTCGCCAATGTGGAACCCCCAGTGTATAGAGGACCGATCCCCTCTACTCATTTGAATCATGTCGGTCCTCCTCCTAAATATGTGAAAAATGAAGATTTTGATGCTTGGCTCTATCGCTTCAAGCGTCACTTAAAACATGTGAACACTAACCTTTGGAGAATTATTGAAGAAGGTTTCTATCCTCATGATCCAAGCAACTTCACCCCTCGAGAAGAAGTGGACAATCAATTCAATGAAAGTGCTCTCTTCATCATCCAAGATGCAATCCTTCCCGAAGATCTCCCTTATCTTCGACCTCATGCCATGGCTAAAGAAGCATGGAAATGTGTCGAGCATCTCTATCGAGGAAGTGCTAGCATTCAACGCTCCAACTATGAAGTGGTGCAAGATGAAGCCGATGAGTTTGCAATGAAAGAGGATGAAGAACCTCGTGAGCTCTTTCGAAGAGTGACCAAACTCGCGGTCGCACTCCGAGATCATGGGAGCAAGGACACAGATGACAACTGGATCAAGCACAAGTTCCTCAAGGCCATGATGCCCTACAACAAGGCCATGTCCTCCGTCATTCGCCAAAGACCGGACTTCCACTCCATGACCTCTGGTGAAGTGTTGGATGAGTTTGTTGCAATGAGCATCTTGGACAAGACCGCCGACAATGCGGTGCTCCGTTCCCAAAGGGCAAAGAAGCCCAATCTTGCCTTGAAGGCGAAGGTTAGTGTGGAAGAAGAAGAAGAAGAGGAGGAAGATGAGGAGAGCAACCCCGAGGACACGAAGTATGATTATCATGAGCACATGGCTCTTGCCTCAAGACAGTTTTGGAGTAAGAAGAATACAAGACCCAACTTCAACAAGAACAACTCAAGTGGCCTCAAGGGGAAGCAACGAGTTAGAACCTGTTTCAACTGTGGCAACGTTAGCCATTTCGTTGCGGATTGTCCCTACGAGAAGCGGGAAGACAATGGTGGCAAGTTCATCCAAAAAGACAAAGCCAAGTCCTTCCCAAACAAGAACAACTTCACCAAGAAGACTCCGTCTCGCAGGTTGGTGGTTCAAGAAGAATACCGTGAGGATGACGATGATGATGAAGATGGTGAAACAATGGCCATGGCATCCGTTGCCATTGTCACAACTCCCCGGGTGTCTCTCTTCGATGCACCTAACGAGAACATCACCGCCAAGTGCCTCATGGCTAAGGCCACCAACAAGGTAACCTCCAACATCAAAACCACCATTATTCCTAACCCTCCTTCAATCGATGATTTTGATAATGGTAAGGGGTCTAATGAGGAGATCAATGAATTTGAGTCCTTCATGAGTAAGCTCAAGGGCAAATCCAAGAAGCACTTTGTTGCTCTCTTGGAACAACTTGGTGAAGCCAATGACATGATCGAGGCTCACGAAGAAACCATCTCTAAGATGGAAAGTCATAGTCGTGACTATGCCGATGAGATATCGAATCTCTCTAATGCTCTTGAGGAAGAGCGTGAGCATCGTTTGGCTCTTGAGGAGTCACACAACGATGGTCATGCTAAACTAAATAAAGATCTTGATCATGCTCTTGTTGTGTCTCGTGTTCTAGCTTCCGAGAAGGCTAAACTTGGGGTTGATCATGTTAGACTCACGGAGGAGTTTGATGTACTTGACAAGGCCCACAAGGTCTTGAAAGGTGCTCATGCTACCCTCAAGGAGTCTCATGCTCAACTCCAAGTTAAGCTAACCAAGGAAAAGGCCACATTTCCTCACATGGTCTTAATTGATAATGCAAATGCTACTAACCCTTGTTGTGAGCATGTTCATCTTGTGGAGGAGAATGCCAAGTTGAAGGAACAACTCGAGAAAGGTCTTGTGTCATGCATACAAGGCGAGAAGAACCTAAATGACCTTTTGAGCAATCAAAAGGAAGTTGTGGGCAAGGAGGGAGTTGGGTTCTCACCCAAATCCAAGAACAAGAAGAAGAACAAGGAGAAGAAGAGCAAGACCGATCGATCTCCTCCGCTCACGCAAACCTTTGTGAGGGAGGGAGAAGGTGCTCCTAAGGAGAAGAAGAACAATGGGAAGAGTGGTGATGCCAAAGAGCGCAAAGCCATCTCTCCCAACAAAGCCGGCAACTTTAACCCATCTTATGTGTTATGCCGTGCTAGTGATGGGCATGTTTATGCTAAATTTGTTGGTTCTCCTTATGAGTACATTGAATGGTCTATTTGGGTTCCTAAGACCCTTGTTACTAACATCAAAGGACCCATTACTCAATGGGTACCTAAAACCAAGCATTGATCTCTTCTAGGTGTTTGCTTCCGGTGGGGGATCATGGTTGCTCGATAGTGGAGCAACAAATCATATGACAGGGAGCAAGGACTTGGTGGTGGACGTGCACAAGATCCCATCTATGCCCACCAATGTCGAATGGGGTGATGCCTCACATTCTAAGGTATTGGGTCTTGGCAAGGTTGTCATTTCTCATGATCTAACGATCGAGAAAGTCATGCTTGTTGAGTCCCTTGCGTTCAATTTACTTTCCGTTCGTCAACTCGCACTCATGGGCTTTGCCACCTTCCTTGATATTGATAATGTGGCCCTCTTGTGGAGCAATACTCTTAAAGTAGCCTTTGTTGGGCATGTCGAGAACGATCTCTATGTGATTAACTTTTCGGAGCAACCCACTAAGACCGCGACATACCTAATGGCTAAAGTTGATGTGGGATGGCTTTGGCATCGCTGTTTAGCCCACGTCAATATGAGATCTTTGCAAAGTCTTCTCAAGGGGGACCATGTTCATGGACTAACAAATGTTAGTTTTGCCAAAGATCGTGTTTGTAGTGCTTGCATCGAAGGAAAGCTTCATGAGACGGCTCACCCTCCCACGACAATCATCTCCTCGAAGAGACCCTTGGAGCTCCTGCACATGGACCTCTTCGGGCCTCCATCCTTTGACAGTCTTGGGGGTAGAAAGTATTGCTTGGTGATTGTGGATGATTATTCAAGATACACTTGGGTATACTTCTTCAAGAGGAAGAGTGAGACTCAACAAATCGTCATCGACTTTGCAAATGAAGCTCAACGTCAACATAATGCAAAGATTCTGACAATAAGAAGTGACAACGGCACCGAGTTCAAGAACTACACCTTGGATGAGTTTCTTAGTGATGAAGGGATCAAGCATCAATATTCTGCACCATATACCCCTCAACAAAATGGTGTTGCGGAGAGGAAGAACCGGACGTTGATGGATGCGGCAAGGACCATGATGGCGGAGTTCAAGTCTCCATACAACTTTTGGGCCGAAGCCATCAACACAGCTTGTCACGCATCCAATCGGCTCTATCTCCGCAAAGGCTTGAACAAGACTACGTATGAGATACTCACCGGGAACAAGCCCAATCTGAAGTACTTCCGGGTGTTCGGGTGTAAGTGTTTCATTCTCAAGAAAGGTGTTCGTTTGTCTAAACTCGAGGCTAGAGCTCATGAGGGCATATTTGTTGGTTATGCTACAAACTCTCATGCTTACCGTGTTCTCAATAAGTCCAACAGACTCATTGAGGAGACGTGTAACGTAGAGTTTGATAAAAATAACGGCTCCCAAGTGGAGCAAAGTGGTACTTGTGATGTAAGTGATGAAATTCCTCCCCAAGCCATAAGAATAATGGGTATTGGTCATATCCTACCCATTGAGGAACCCCTTGTGGCCGAAGGAGAAGGACAATGCTCCACCTCGGTAGAGCCTTCACCTACTCAAGACCCACATGCTTCCGAAGAACAAAGTGAAGGCCCTCAACCTAGGGAACAAGACCAAGGGCAAGATCAATCACAAGATGGTGGTGAATCTCCACATGATGCCCAAGGTCAAGTTCTTCCCCTCGAGCAAGTTCAAGATCATGAGCAAGCTCAAGATCAAGAACAAGCTCATGACGACGCTCAAGATGATCAAGTGAACCCTCCTCCTTCGACATCCGAGGAGGAATTGGAGCGTCGTGCCGTGAAGATTGCTTCCAAACTCACCACCAAAGGTCATCTCATGGAGAATGTGGTTGGAAGCCTAAGAAAGGGGGTAAGCACTCGTAGACAATTAGCAAACTATTGTGAACATCACGCGTTTGTCTCTTGTGTTGAACCCCATAAGGTCTATGAGGCGCTCGAAGACTCGGATTGGCTTAATGCCATGCATGAAGAACTCAACAACTTCGAGTACAACAAGGTGTGGAGATTGGTGCCAAGGCCTTCCGGGGACCATAACATCATTGGAACCAAGTGGATCTTCAAGAACAAGCAAGATGCTCATGGGAACATCATTCGCAACAAGGCAAGATTGGTAGCACAAGGCTACTCCCAAGTCGAGGGTATCGACTACGGTGAAACCTTTTCTCCCATTGCTCGCCTTGAATCCATTTGATTGTTGATTGCTTATGCTTCCCATCACAACTTTAAGTTGCAACAAATGGATGTTAAAAGTGCTTTTCTTAATGGTCCTATTAATGAGTTGGTCTATGTCAAGCAACCCC
This sequence comes from Triticum dicoccoides, assembly GCF_002162155.2. Taxonomy (NCBI): domain Eukaryota; kingdom Viridiplantae; phylum Streptophyta; class Magnoliopsida; order Poales; family Poaceae; genus Triticum; species Triticum dicoccoides. The sequence goes on along the minus strand of NC_041383.1, from coordinate 157,186,102 downwards.
CCGGGTTCGAGGATCCCTTCTTCCCGGATCATGTGTATCAACTCGATAAGGCGCTCTATGGCCTTAAACAAGCCCCACGTGCGTGGTATGACCACCTTACCGAGTTGTTACAAGATCGTGGATTTGAAGTGGGGCTAATCGATCCCACTCTTTTTACTAAGAAGGTCAAAGGGGAGTTGTTTGTATGCCAACTATATGTTGATGACATTATCTTTGGTTCCCCTAACAAAGCTTTCAATGAAGAATTTGCCGCTCTCATGACCTCTAAGTTCAAGATGTCTTTGATGGGAGAGTTGAAGTTCTTCCTTGGTTTTGATATCAAACAAAGAAGAGAAGGTACCTTCATCAACCAAGCCAAATACACTAAAGACATGCTCAAGAGATTCAAGTTAAGTGATGTCAAGATGGCCTCTACTCCAATGCCCACCAAGTGCCAACTTGACATTGATCCCAATGGTAAAGCGGTGGATCAAAAGGTATATCGCTCCATGATTGGCTCCTTGCTTTACCTTTGTGCAATCTAGACCGGATATCATGTTGAGTGTGGGGATGTGTGCACGGTTTCAAGCTGCACCAAAGGAAAGTCACTATGTGGCGGTCAAGCGAATATTTTGATATTTGGCTCATACCCCAAACTTTGGCTTATGGTACCCAAGAGGGGCAAACTTCAAGCTTGAAGGATTTACGGATTCCGATTGGGCGGGAGACAAAGTGGATAGGAAGTCCACTTCCGGAGGGTGCCAGTTTCTTGGGTGCTCTTTGGTGAGTTGGTCTTCCAAAAAGCAAAGTTGTGTATCTCTCTCGTCCACCGAAGCTGAATATGTGGCGGCCGGTAGTTGTTGTGCACAACTCCTATGGATGAGGCAAACTTTAAAGGAATACGGTGTCATTTGTGACAAAGTGCCTCTTTGGTGTGACAATGAAAGTGCCATCAAGATTTCTCTCAACCTGGTGCAACACTTCAAGACGAAGCACATTGAGATTCGTTATCATTTCATCCGGGATCACATTAGGCGAGGAGAGATCGAGCTCAAGTATGTCAACACTCATGATAACCTTGCAGATATTTTCATGAAGCCCTTGGATGAAGCAAGATTTTGCGAGTTAAGGCATGAGCTAAATATCATTGATTCGAGCAATGTGACTTGAACCCTTGCACACCCCACCCCACTCAACTTGGTATCTAGCTTAGATGTAGGCATGGACATAGGGGGAGTGTTGTTCTCTCAATGAACTTTCCCTCCCCCCATTATGCATAAAACGATCAACTCTTTCACAATAGCCATTTCTGATGGTACTTGTGCTTCAAAGACGAGTTTCGGTCATGGGCCCAAGGATAATTCTTCCCGGTGCCATAAAAATTGACTCAAACATAGGTGGCTCCGGCCACCGCCCTCTCCTGAGAGAGGCCAGAGCTTGCCCTGTTTCGTGTGGTTGTTTGTGTTTGAGTTGTTTCTGTTCTGTTGTGTGTGTGTGTGTGTGTGTGTTGCCGCGTCGGTCCTCTCGTTCTTTTGGCCTTGCTTTCCGTTTCTTTTTGAGCGTTAGCCGTTGGTCTAGAAGCCGTGTGGTTGCTGAAGCGGTACTACCGCTGGTGGCCAGCGGTACTACCGCTCTTAGTGGTACTACCGCCCTCCAGCGCGGTACTACCGCTCCTAGTGGTACTACCGCCCTCCAGCGCGGTACTACCGCTGTGAGGCGCGGGCTGGGGGTTATATCGGGGGCAGGGGGAGTTTCTTCTCCCCCATACCCATTTGCTCGCCCCCTTCGCCCTGTTCGTCTCTCTCTTCAGCAACCGGCGCCGCGGGAGGGCTCCGGCAGATCTCCCTCTCCGGGGCGCTCCTCTCCATTTCCTTCGGTGGAATCGATCCCCACCTTGTCATCTTGCCATGGATGTTGGTATTGCCCCCGTTCCCTGTTTCCTTTTGTCTAGATTTCCAATCTAGCTTTCTAGGGGCAATAGCAGTTGCATCTCTAGATTTTTGTCCAGATCTAGGCTTGAGTAGGATGGAGAATGCTTCTAGACTATTTGGATTAGTGTTTGGTTGGAGTATTTTTGAATTTGGTAGGACGGTAGTACCGGATCTGACCACAGTAGTAGGAAACTGCTGTTTCCCCGCCTCGAGCGGTACTACCGCTCTCCCAGAGCGGTACTACCGCTGAGAGCGGTACTACCGCTCTCTCCAGAGCGGTACTACCGCTTGGAGCGGTACTACCACTCAAGGGTCACTGTACTACCGCCTTCTACCAGGTTCCATCATACTCCTACCTCTCAGTGATCCTCTTTGTTCGTGTTTGTGGCTTATGCTCGTTCTTTCTGGTTGTTTGCGTGCTTGTGTGTGTGGTTCCAGGTGATGAGGTTCTTGAGCATCAGGCTCATCGTGTCAACCCCGGTCGTGCCTCGTCCAAGCGCTACCGCACCACTGAGCCCACTGAGCCTGCCGGAGGATGTTCTAGTGCTCCACCTCCTCCTCAACTGCATAAGAAACCTGGGGTCAAGCCAAAGTCAAGCAAAACTATGCCAGAAATGCCGCCCAAGGAGTTCTGGGCAAGGCTCCGCCGCAACCCATATGAGGTCGACCAAGATCCCACTTTGGTCAACCGTCTGTTCTGGAACAGGTTCCAGTTTTCCATCTACTTTGATGTTCTCAAAGCCAAGAAGAATCTCTATGTCAATGTGCACTCCATCGACACCGAGCATATGGAGAACGATCCTGACTACTTTGGTGAAGCTCTTCAGATGTGCACTCAGCTGAACATTCTCGGGATCATGCAATTCAACAAGGACTATGATGCTGATATTGTGGCCCAATTCTATGCCACGGTTCACCTTGGGACCGATGAGGACAGGACTTTGACTTGGATGACAAATGGCAAGTTGTTGTCAGTCAAGTGGAAAGCGTTCATGCAGTTGATCAGGGTGGAAGATCTAGGTCTTGAGTCTGCTGTCGGCTTTCGCCCCCACCATCGCGCCAATGCCACTCACAAGCAAGCTCTGTGGCCCTACTGCACTCTGAGGATCAACCCTGAGACGAAGAAGGAGACCTATGAGCTGCCTGCCTATCTGGATATTCTTCACCGTATCTTCAGAGAGACTCTTTTCCCTCGTATCGGGAATCTGGACCAGGTTCACTCTTATCTCGTGGACATGCTTCTCTTCTGTCAGCGGGAGAAGGTGCAGAGCACCGGAGAGTCCTTGGATATCTCTCATGTTATGTGGTCTGAGCTGATTTCTACTATCTCCGAGCGCAAGTGCCCGATTTATGGTCCGTTCATTATGCTGCTCATTGAAAAGGCCTGGGATCGTGTCTATCCCAAGGTGGTGCTGGAGATTGGAGAGTTGGTTTCTCACAATGTCAAGCGTCTGAGGAAGAAGGATAACTGGGGCACTCAGGCCCCTAGGACTGGAGTTCCTTCATCTGCTCCTGCCATGGAGACTGAGGAGGAGATTGGGGCTGAGGCTGAGGATGAAGATGATGACTACGTGCCTTCTGAGGCAGAGCCCTCTTGGGCCAAGAAGCTCAAGATCAAGGTGAAGAAGCTGTTTTGCATGGAGTCTCACGGTCAGTACATGACTCATGTGGCTGAGAAGAAGGCCCGAGGTCGCCACAAGAAGCTCATGCGTCAGATGGGTGCTATTGTGATTAGTGGTTCTGAGGATCATCTTATCGAGGAGGAGGAGTGGATTCAGCAGCACTGCCCTTGGACTGATTCTGATGCTGAGCACTTCCCGACTGACGATGGTAACGCAGATGATCCCTCTGAGATCTGATGGGTGTCCCTCGTTTGCCTTCACCTGGAGCCGTAGCAACACTCCCTCTCCTTTTTTTTGGTGTCTCAATGCCAAAGGGGGAGAGAGTTTAGGGATTTGCGCTTTGTGTCTTCCGTCTTTTGTGTTTGTGCTTTCGCTTGTTGCTTTATTTGGTTTGTGTCAGTGATACCTAAGTTTTGGTTCTGTCAGTAAGACCTAAGCTCGAGTCATATGGTGTTAGACATATGCTACCTTAGCTTTCCGTATCATTATCTATGTCTATCTAGCTTATGAGTTCCATGCTTATCCTGTTATATATATGTTGCTCTCATATCTTGCTTAGGTAGTTGGTCTATAAAATGTAGGGGGAGCATTGATCCTGGCATCTGTGCCGTGCAGTCCAAAGCACTTTTCTAGGTAGCACACATCCAGGGGGATCCCTTCTACATTTTAGGACGGCTGTGCTTTTGCGCTTATCCTATATCTATCATTTTGTGCAAATCCCGTATTGTCATCAATCCACCAAAAAGGGGGAGATTGTAAGGGCATATTTATCCCCAATATGTTTTGGTGATTGATGACAATGCTTGTGCGGACTAATCGTGTGCGTTTAGTTCTATCAGAGATTCATCCATTGGCACAAGACGATTTCCTCCCCTCGGTGTTGTAATTCAAGACGGTGTAGCTCCTTCATTTCGTTGTTGGTGGACTAGTTTCGTAGGAGTCACCATACTATCAAGAGGGGATCCGCTTTGGTAAAGCTTGGGTGGAATCACACGTACACATCCTTATCTCACCCGTCGTCTTTCCTTCCGCATCTCTGGAGCTGCCGTTTTCCCCTTGTTATGCTTTGCTCTGCCCTAGCGGTAGTACCGCGATTACAGCGGTAGAACCGCCGAAGCTCCCCAGCGGTAGTACCGCTTGGGACTTCCGGCCGTAGTACCGCTGTGCGCCTGGGCTACTTCCGCCTCGATTCTCGAACGAAGTTTTTCGTGTCGGGTTTTGCGGCACTAAGGAAGGTAGTAGGAGCGGTAGTACCGCCCTGAGCGGTAGTACTGCTCTTCCCTAGCGGTAGTACCGCCCTGGGGTCAGGGCCCCGGGCAGCGCGGCAGTACCGCTGGGTCGAGCGGTAGTATCGCCTGGAGCGGTAGTACCGCTCTTCCCTAGCGGTAGTACCGCTCTGTGCGGGGCTGGTGAGTGGGATAACGGTTGGTTTGCTCCTCCCACTATAAAAGGGGGTCTTCTTCCCCAAAGTTGACCTACATCTTTCCCCCAAAGCTCCATTGTTGCTCCAAGCTCCATTTTCGCCCGATCTCTCTCCCTAGCCAATCAAACTTGTTGATTTGCTCGGGATTGGTTGAGAAGGCCCAGATCTACACTTCCACCAAGAGAAATTTGATTCCCCCCACTTATCCCTAGCGGATCTTGTTACTCTTGGGTGTTGAGCACCCTAGACGGTTGAGGTCACCTCGAAGCCATACTCCATTGTGGTGAAGCTTCGTGGTGTTGTTGGGAGCCTCCAAGTGTTGTGGAGATAGCCTCAATCTTGTTTGTAAGGGTCCGGTTGCCGCCTTCAAGGGCTCCAATAGTGGAATCACGGCATCTCGCATTGTGTGAGGGCGTGAGGAGTTTACGGTGGCCCTAGTGGCTTCTTGGGGAGCATTGTGCCTCCACACCGCTCTAACGGAGACGTACTTCCCCTTAAAAGGAAGGAACTTCGGTAACACATCCTTGTCTCCACCGGCTCCACTCTTGGTTATCTTGTCCCTTTACTTTTGCAAGCTTACTTGTGTCATATCCATTGCTTGCTTGTGTGCTTATTGTCTTTGCATCATTTAGGTTGTCCACGTAGTTGCACATCTAGACAACCTATTTCATTGCAAGTTTTAATTTGTTAAAGAAAAGTCTAAAAATTGTTAGTTGCCTATTCACCCCCCCCCCCTAGTCAACCATATCGATCCTTTCAACAACGAACGAGGCAACCAGACTTATAATGCTTGAACACGCTCACTTAGCCATAGAATTCTATAATTTTAAATTTCGGCGAAGCCCCTAGTGTTCGGAAGGCCGAATTTGGGGCGCTATCCACGCCTGGGCCGGAGAAAGCTGGTTCCTCGCTCTAAGCGGCATAAGTCTTTAGGGACTCGAAAAAAACCCTCTTGAACAGCGATTGGCTCTCGCCTCATCATGACGGTCAGTTTTAGCTTTCTCCACTGAGGCGCTCGCCCAGCTCAATTGGGGCTCAATCGCAGTGGTTCTCCCAGTGCTACCTTAGCCGATACAACGGAACGTAAGGTACCAAAACATGGGAGCCGGGCAAACCCAACTATTGACCCAAGACATGATTCGGAGCCGATGCATATAATGCTATTAGTTTGGGCTGCCGCACTTGTGAAAGTGTTAGGATTTATCACACCATGATGCGGGAAACATAAGCCCCTGGTGTATTTAGCCGTACCAAAGTGTACGGATGCAACATGTCATAAATGAACATATGTATAAGAAAGAAATGCAATTATAAGCAAAAAGGTGTTGCATTGTTTATTCAATAAATACTGCCGTGAATGCAGAACGATACAAATAGTGCGGTAAGCAAGGGATGGGACTATTAAACATGTCCCCCTCCAGGGGTAGGCTGCAGAATGGTGTATAAAACAGATTTAATGCTCGTAATGGAGACCACCTGGATATTTGTCGTAGCCTTTCTCCTTCCCTGGCTGTTGCATCGTGAGTTCGGCAGGTCTACTGCCGGACAGGGCCTCTGATGAACGAAGTCCTGTGGGTAAAAAAAAGAAAAAGAGAAAAAAAGAACGACACACTTGAGAGCCCCTGGTGTGGTTAAGCCGCATTCTGGGCCTATCGTGGTCGTGCCCCTCCCCCTATGCCCATGGTATCTCCAGAGCGTAATGATGTACGCGAAGGACCTGTCTTGCAATTTTGCAAGGGCTGGGGTTGGGGCCGCATTGCTACGCGTGCTCGGAACGTGCCAGGTGGTCTTGTTGTAGGTTACTCCGGGCGCGTTTAGCCGTGTCCGGTCGCTTAACGGCCGGACTCGATAATTGCCTTAAGAGGCTGCACTGTACTTCTGCCGCGAGAGCCGCTGTATGTTCCTCCGTTCGGAGAGAGTGCTCAGTGTTTCCGTTGACCGTGATGACTCCTCGAGGGCCTGGCATCTTGAGCTTGAGGTATGCATAGTGTGGCACCGCGTTGAACTTTGCAAACGCGGTACATCCGAGCAGAGCATGATAGCCACTGCGGAACGGAACCATGTCGAAGATTAACTCCTCGCTTCGGAAGTTATCCGGGGATCCGAAGACCACTTGCACTGTAACTGAGCCTGCACAATTGGCCTCTACACCTGGTATGACGCCTATAAAGGTCATCTTTGTGGGTTTAATCCTTGAGGGGTCTATGCCCATTTTGTGCATTGTATCCTGATAAAGCAGGTTCAGGCTGCTGCCACCGTCCATGAGGACTCTGGTGAGGTGAAATCCATCGACGCTCGGGTCTAAAACCAATGCGGCGAATCCGCCGTGGCGGATGCTGGTGGGGTGGTCCCTTTGATCAAAAGTGATCGGGCAGGAGGACCATGGGTTGAACTTCGGGGCGACTGGCTCCATCGCGTATACATCCCTGAGTGCACGCTTCCGCTCCCTTCTGGGTATGTGGGTTGCGTATATCATGTTCACCGTCCGCACTTGTGGGGGGAAACCCTTTTGTCCTCTATTGTTCGGCGGTCGGGTCTCTTCCTCGTCATCGATATGCAGCCCCTTATTGTTGTTTTCGGCAATTAGCTTGCCTGCCTGCTTGAATACCCAACAGTCCCTGTTGGTGTGGTTAGCTGGCTTTTCGGGGGTGCCGTGTTTCTGGCACGAGCGATCGAGTATTCGGTCCAAATTGCACGGACCCGGAGTAGTTCTTTTGAATGGCTTTTTCCGCTGACCGGGTTTAGAGCCTCTGACTCCGGCATTGACTGCCGTATCCTCATTATTGTCGCCATTAATGCAGCGCTTGTTCTTGTTGCGATGCGACCTGCCATTGCGGTCCTTGATATTTGGACTGCCAGAATTTTTGCTAAGGTTGTTGCTGCGGGCTAGCCAGCTGTCCTCTCCCGCGCAGAAGCGCGTCATGAGTGATGTGAGGGCTGCCATGGATTTCGGCTTTTCCTGTCCCAGGCGCCGGGCAAGCCACTCGTCGCGGATGTTATGTTTGAAGGCCGCGAGGGCCTCCGCATCCGGACAGTCGACGATTTGATTTTTCTTAGTTAAGAACCGTGTCCAGAATTGTCTGGCCGATTCGTCTGGCTGCTGAATTATATGGCTTAGGTCGTCAGCGTCTGGTGGTCGCACATACGTGCCCTGGAAGTTATCAAGGAATGCGGCTTCCAGGTCCTCCCAACACCCAATTGATTCTGATGGCAAGCTGTTGAGCCAATGCCGAGCTGGTCCTTTAAGCTTGAGTGGGAGGTATTTGATGGCGTGAAGATCATCACCGCGGGCCATGTGGATATGAAGGAGATAGTCTTCGATCCAAACCGCGGGGTCTGTTGTGCCATCATAAGATTCAATATTCACGGGTTTAAACCCTTCGGGGATTTGATGATCCATTACTTCATCTGTGAAGCATAGTGGGTGTGTGGCGCCTCTATATTGGGCTATATCACGACGGAGCTCAAAAGAGCTTTGTCTACTGTGTTCGGCCCGGCCGGACTTGTTGTGTCCGGCGCGACGGTTGTTGTCACGTATCATGGGGCGCCCACGCGATCCGTAGATCGATCTTGATTGTCTTGCCTTATCCTCCAATATATCTCGCAAGTCCAGAGTGTTCCCCTGTGGCCTTGTGCTTTTCGAGCGATGCCGGGGTACGATTCTAGTGGAGGGCCTATAGGCCTCTCTGTCGTGGCCACGGGGTGGTCGGTCAGCCGTATTGTGCGCTGGTGATGCAGGTTTATATGCCTCCTCCTCTAATCGGGGGAGCAGCTTGCATTTGGGGTAGCTTTTGGAGGGGCGTTCGAGCTCATGCTCTTCGGCCGCAAGGACTTCAGTCCATCTGTCGGCTAGCAGATCTTGATCAGCTCTAAGTTGTTGCTGCTTTTTCTTGAGGCTGTTTGCCGTGGCCATAAGCCTGCGTTTAAAACGCTCTTGTTCGACGGGATCCTCAGGCACGACAAATTCGTCGTCGTCGAGGCTTGCCTCGTCTCCGGAGGGAGGCATGTAATTATCATCCTCTACCTCTTCATATGCCGCTCTCTTATGAGGGCTGGCTCCTCCGTCCTCCTGTGCTGAATCTTGCTGGAGGGGGTTGTCTTCGGCACTGTCTAGGGTATTATTATCTCCGGTGCCGGAATCTCCATTCTTGTTGTGGCGGGATTTAGAGCGGCGCCACTGACGCCGCCACTTGGGCTGTTTCTTGGAGGGGTCATCCTCCGCTGTTCCTTCGCCATTCCCATCCTTTGGGATATCCACCATGTATATGTCATATGATGAGGTGGCTTTCCAGTGCCCAGTAGGCGCTGGTTCTTGGTCGTCTCCAGCATCATCGTCCATACCGTTGATGTCTTCGGAGTCGAAGTCTAGCATGTCGGTTAGATCATCGACAGTGGCTACTAAGTGGGTGGTGGGTGGGCTTTGAATTTCTTCGTCGTCCGCATCCCAACTGTCCTAACCGCAGTCCAGCCAGGGCTCTCCTGATAACGAGAGATACTTTAGCGAACTCAAGATGTCGCCGAAAGGTGCGTGTTGAAAGATGTCCGCAGCGGTGAACTCCATGATCGGTGCCCAATCGGATTCGATTGGAGGGGTCGCGGGAGGTACGGAGTCCGGCAAGCAGTCCAGCACCTCGGAGTCATGAGCTTCACAAGGGACAAGGCCAGTATTCGGCTCCATCGCCATAGAGGTTGCAGCCCCTGAGGCGGTGTCTAGCCACCCGTCCTCGATCTACGCAGCCGGCTCCGAATCGAGGGTCAGAGCGAGCTCGTGTGCGGCCTCCAGGGCACTGTCCGGCTGCAGAGCTAAATCATGCCCATCGTGACAGTGCGGCGCGCTCGGCTGTGGCTCGAATCCATCGAAGATCAAGTCTCCATGGATGTCAGCCGTGAAGTTCAAACTACCAAATCTGACCTGACGACCAGGGGCGCAGCTTTCGATCTGCTCCAGATGGCCAAGCGAATTGGCCCGTAGTACAAAGCCGCCGAATACGAATACCCTGGACTGCGTCGTTGTTGATGATCGAAGAAGCCATCGAGCCTATCGGTGACGACACAGAGGAACTCTCAATGAAAGCACCAATGTCGGTGTCAAAACCGGCGGATCTCGGGTAGGGGGTCCCGAACTGTGCGTCTAGGCGGATGGTAACAGAGACAATGGGCACGATGTTTTACCCAGGTTCGGGCCCTCTTGATGGAGGTAAAACCCTACGTCCTGCTTGATTGATATTAATGATGTGGGTATTACAAGAGTAGATCTACCACCAGATCAAGGAGGCTAAACCCTAGAAGCTAGCCTATGGTTTGATTGTTGTTCGTCCTATGGACTAAAACCATCCGGTTTATATAGACACCGGAGAGGGCTAGGGTTACGCAGAGTCGGTTACAATGGTAGTAGATCTACATATCTGTATCGCCAAGCTTGCCTTCCATGCCAGGGAAAGTCCCATCCGGACACGGGACGAAGTCTTCAATCTTGTATCTTCATAGTCTTGGAGTCCGGCCGATGATGATAGTTCGGCTATCCGGACACCCCCTAGTCCAGGACTCCCTTAGTGGCGGAGACCGGAAGTAGAGGGCGGCCGGAGGAGAGAGAGGGCGAGCGGTGCTTGGACGGGCATCCCTATTGGGAACAGAGAGGAGTCGTGCGAGAGGGGGGGGGGCGATCTGGTGCGGGCAGGGGAGATTTTTTTAGTTCTCTTTTAGTGGGCCCGAGGATAACTAACCCAAATAGAACCTCTCCACCGGGCTAGTTTTTTAGCTGGGTTAGAGAAAACTAGCTCAAACTAACCCCTCCTGTTTCGATAATTTGAGGCTATTTCAACCCAAACTAGCTCTAACTCAGGGATCCAAACAAAGAGGAGTAGTACTGTACATGTTACAGTGTGGACCGTAGCACATTGTTTTTTATGGCCATATCACCACATTGTTTTCTACTGCTGGTTCACTGGGCTACCATGGTTCGCACTGTTGGTTCACTGGGTTGCCGTGGTTCGCACTCCTCCGACCTGAGTAGTAGTAGTAGTATATACCGCATCATTCTTTGCTCCTTCTTACTACTACGTAGTACTTCGCCGACGTGTGGGAGAGCCAGCATCCGGGTCGACGTGTCATGCACCAGATTAGAGTGTGGAACGGAAGGGGGGCATCACCCCGGTCGGAGCGCTAGTAATTCATGACTATAGTAAGTGGTCATTGTCGGTGTCAAAACCGGTGGATCTCGGGTAGGGGGTCCCGAACTGTGCGTCTAGGCGGATGGTAACAGGAGACAAGGGACACGATGTTTTTACCCAGGTTCGGGCCCTCTCGGTGGAGGTAAAACCCTACTCCTGCTTGATTAATATTGATGGTATGGGTATTGCAAGAGTTGATCTACCACGAGATCAGAGAGGCTAAACCCTAGAAGCTAGCCTATGGTATGATTGTTGTTCGTCCTACGGACTAAGACTCTCCGGTTTATATAGACATTGGAGAGGGCTAGGGTTACACAGAGTCGGTTACAATGGGAGGAGATCTTCATATCGTATCGCCAAGCTTGCCTTCCACGCCAAGGAGAGTCCCATCCGGACACGGGACAGAGTCTTCAATCTTGTATCTTCATAGTCCGGGAGTCCGCCCAAATGTCGTAGTCCGGCCATCCGGACACCCCCTAATCCAGGACTCCCTCAGTAGCCCCTGAACCAGGCTTCAATGACGACGAGTCCGGCGCGCAAATTGTCTTTGGCATTGCAAGGCAGGTTCCTCCTCCGAATACTTCATAGAAGATGTTTGAACACAAGGATAGTGTCCGGCTCTACAAAAATAAGTTCCACCTGCCACCGTAGAGAGAATAATATTTACACAATTCTAATCTGCTGACGTATTCCACGGCGTGACATCATGCCACGGCAAGCCCTTATTCATTTTACCGTTCCACCTCAGCGCGTTTAGCGAGGCGGTTTCCTTGGCACGTCTTCTCGAAGCAGAGATCGTGTCCCCTTATTCCGGGATTCTCATCAATACGGGCGTGGGTAACCCAACCGCGCCTTTTGGTATGACTCTCTAATTGCAAGCGAGTCCCAAACGGTTACGAGGAGGGCTCTTGGTATTCAACTCCTTTATAAAGAGACCAAGGCTCGATTCTCTCTTCTTTCAATCCAATCGAATCCGCCCCTCGCCTCGAGTTCTAACACTCAAGGTTTCTAGTTTTAGGCGCTTCGGACCTCCGATGATGTCCGGCTCCAACCTTCAAGGCCGGTGGGTGCCTTCCTCCGTTACGGAAGAAGACGTGCGAAAGCTGAGAGATGCCAGGTATCTAAGCGGCGAAATCTCGCATAGGCTGCCTACTCAAGGGCAAGCCATTCCTTCTCCTTAGCTCGATGAGAGCATGGTGTTCACATCTCACTTCCTTCGGGGGTTAGGTTTCCCGATTGACCCCTTCATGAGGGGACTGATGTTCTATTACGGGCTGGAATTTCATGACCTAGCTCCGGAGTCCATCCTCCAAATTTCATCGTTTATCATAGTGTGCGTAGCCTTCCTCCATATCACCCCTCACTTCGGATTGTGGCTTAAAACCTTCAAAGTAGAGCCGAAGATGATCGAGGGGCAGCACGCCGAGTGCGGAGGAGCTATCATAAGCAAGATAGTCGGCGCTCCATGGCCCGAGGGCACTTTCCAAGAAGAGTTCGGCTTATGGCAACGGGACTGGTTTTATATCACAGCCCCCAGGGGCACCACATGGGTGGCACCTCCTGCTTTTCCCTCGGGTCCCCCACCACGGCGAGCGTCATGGGTCAATGAAGGGCTTATCTGGGGGCCGTCCAAAGACGTGCCCCTACTGCAGGACCGCATTCGAGATCTCCTAGAGAGAGATATTAACCTGACTGTAGTGGCACAAGTTATGCTGATTCACTGCATGCTGCCCTGCAAACGTCGCCCTCTCCGCCTGTGGGAATTTAATCCGGAGGGACCGCGAGTCCTCCAACGTTTTATGGGCGCAACACCCATGGAGATGTACAAATTTTTCTTCGGACCACAAGCAAGGTGTCTGGACTTGTCCGAGGACGCAGGTCTGAGCTGCAATCGCCAGGATGTTAAGGTAAGTAGCCCCATATTTGGACACACCATCCGTATTTTCATCATAAAGTGGCCCTTTAACAGAGCTATCCTTTGAACAGGATTGGATAGCGAAGGCAAAGCTTATCAGGTGTCCAGCCCCCCTGCCCAAGACCACGCCGAATCCCGTGTTAACCAGGATGCTGCGGATTATGCTTTCGGCAGAGGGCGAAGAGGGGAACCAAGGAGCTACCGCCTCCATGAAGGAGACTGTCAAGAAGGGAGGAATCGATAATTCCCCCATCCTGGGAAAGAAAAGGAGTGCCTCTGAAGACCCGGAGGAGATGACCTCGAAACGGGGGAAGAAATCTTTGTCAGAGGATCCGGCGCCGGAGACTGCCCCGGCCGCATTGCACCTTCAAAGGGATCAGCTTTCCTCCGAGCCATAAGTAAAGAGAGGGGCTCAAAAATTAGTGGCATTCCTGTTTATTTCTGAGGAAGATAACCGAAATATTACCTTGCAGTTCGGATCTCAACCCTTCTCAGCAGAGCTCGTCTTCAGGGGATCTCCGTTCGGAGATGATAGAGAGCGAAACGCCTCCCCTAGCTGCACCGACTTACGAGGCAGGCGACCCCGAGGTGTCGTCCCGGCGGGTTTCTCCAAGTCCGGATCCTGAAAAAGGTCGTCGGGCTAGTCCGGTGCCCTCTGGTGCGCGGTCGGAGAGGCTGAGGGAGCTGCTTGGGTGTGCATCCGTCTCAGAAGAATACCGTATGTTGATGAACACGGTGATAGGAAGGATTGCATCCGCGGAAAGCGGATTGTACGAGGCCGCCATGAGTTTACTGACAGGCTTTGAGGTACGTGAAAAGGTGTACCTATTGGTAGAGCCGCATAGAATGCGCCCTGTATAAATAGTAGCCCCTGAGACTCTGTGTGTCGTCAAGAGTGATGGCGCACAGAGGATCAAAACCCCAGTTATAAAATGTTACCTTTTTATGAAGGTGGCGAGGCGTTCGGTGGCTAGCCGGACTGATGAATCTGCCGAGTTAAAGCGGCAACTGGACGTGGCAGATGTTGACATCGCGCTTGTAAATAAGCGGCTAGACGAGGCACAAGGTATGATCCACAAATATCTGATAAGAGGAGTTCGATGCTCGTTTCTTACAATATATATGCTTATTGCAGATAGTGTTGCTTCCGTGGAGAACCTTCGGGCGGAACTTGCCCGAGCCAAGGAGCAAGCAAGAAAAAGTGATGCGGCTGTCGTTAAGGCGGCTGAAGAGCTGATAGCCGAACAGGCTGCTCACTGCCAGAGTAAGAAGGCAATAGCCGAGATGGCTGTAAAATTGAAGGATGCTGCCGACCGCTGTAAATTTCTCGAACAAGAAGAAAGGGCGGCTCAAAAGGACCTTGAGAAGATCACTGCCGAGGCCAAGGATGCTCGCTCTGCGAAGAGAGCTATGAAGGAGGAGCTGTGTCAGGCCGGAGATATCACGGCTGGAAAGCCCTATATGATGCGGATGAAGTTCGGGGATCCTAGGTATGCTCCGCTAGACCGGCAGTGGAGTGCGGAAAACACTTATCTGGATGTGGCAGCGAGTGCGGCGGACGCAACCGAACACTTCCGAGGTCGAGGCGACCATAATTTGGAAGAACTATTTTGGTCGCAATTCCACAAGCCAGAGCGCCCACTTTCGGTACCCGACCGTTTGGCCGCCTTTGCGGAGCTGAACAGGTTATCCGGACTCGCCATGAAGTATGTCGCGAGTCGTTTGTGGCCGAGGGAGCCAGAGCCGAAAAGTTATTCTGGATTGGTGCAGCAGTTCCTTGGTTCTGTGCCGCATGTCGATGCAATGAAGAGGTCGGCGTGTATAGAGGGTGCACAAATGGCTGTTGCCCGTGTCAAGACATATTGGGCGGATATGCAGGCCAGTATTGTCGCATCCCAGGATTCGGACGAAGTCCGGGTGTCTGCCAAGCACTACCTTGAGGAAGTGCTTCCGGGCACTCGTTTAATAGAAGCGCAGTGCTCGAAGAATGTTTTGTTCGAATAGCAGGTGCGATTGTAAAAGAAATATTTTGATAGAATATAAAAGCTTTTTATACTTGTGCTTGCAAGAATTATAACACCTCCTGTGCGGCCGTTAATGTATATGTGTATATAACCTGAAAGATGGCAGTCGTTGGCTTCAGCCCCCACGCATATAATGCGGGGGTGTTTGCAAAAAATGCGCCTTTTCACACTTAGTCCAACGTCTTGGTCCTACAAAGGAGGTGATAGCGCGGCGAACGAGGCAGCCGGACTATAATGCTTTATCACTTTCACTTAGCCATAGGAGTTTGACATTGGGGCTACTCAATAGCCCCTGGAGGCACCGCGCTCTCCCGAATTCGGGGCACGTGTGTGCCTTACCGGGAAGCGGTCCTTCATTAATGCGGAGGAATCCTAGAGATTCTGAGAGTCATCGAGTGGTTGACCAGTCTCTTGCTATATCATGACAGTCAGTTTTCGGCTTTCTTTACTGAGGTGCTCGCCCGGCCGAACCGGGGCACAATCGCAGTAGTTCTCCTGGTGCCGCGTTAGCCGATATAACGGAACGTAAGGCAGCAAAACATAGGAGCCGGGCAAACCCAACATTTGACCAAAGACATGATTCGGAGCTAATGCATATAAGGCCTAACTCGTGATGCCGAACACTCCCTAAGGTATTCGATCTTTATGAAGACGGGCCGAAACAGAGCCCTTGGTAAAAAAGCCCCTGGTGTCCAGGTACGCGCAAAATTCTGGCGTGGCCACATGCCAAAACGCCAGCCTCCTCCTCGGTTATGGCGAAAACCGGGGGATGTTTTCAACAAGAGACAGTAAAAAAAGGTTTACGCGGGGTCTTAATCTGAAAAGAATCCTTGGAACGGGTCCCTACTGCACGTCTGCGCCTGTGTCTCCATTGTGCCGTATCCTGGACAGGCGTAGCACGGTGTTCGTCTGTGAAAAAGAGGAACTTTAGTAAATAAGAATGTGAGAAATCTATATTAGAATAAACAAAACATAGTTGGAGCAAGAAGGGAGCCGCATTGTCTCCTGGCGTAAACACGCGGAGCCCCTTGTACAGGGTTATGCGGCTATTAAGTCCATGTGTGTTGACGCCGGACTCGTCTAGCCGTGTCCGGAATAGTAGGGCTAGATTAGTGTGCGGCTGTCCAGGCGGCCGCATCCTTACCCGTACTTTGGGGGTCAATTGTCATTCCCCTGTGATGAGATGATGCCTCGTGGGCCGGGCATTTTAAGTGTAAGGGATGCATAATGCGGTATTGCGTTAAAACGGGCGAAAGCTTCACGTCCCAGTAGCGCTTGATAGCGACTTACGAATGGGGCGATGTGGAAGGTTAGCTTTTCGCTTCAGAAGTTGTCGGGTGAGCCGAACGTGACTTCTAACGAAAGGGAACCCATGCTCTGGGTATCTGGACCCGACGTGGCTCCTCGAAAGGAAGTTTTGCCACAGCGGATTAGCGCTGGGTTTACCCCTAGTTTGTGGATTGTGTCCTGATATAACAGGTTTAAGTCACTGCCGCCGTCCATAAGGACTCATGTAAATTGTAGTCCGTCAATAACTGGATTCAAGACCAAGGCAGTCCAGCCTGCGTTCCGGGCCCCTCTGGAGTAATCTCGATGATCAAAGGTGATTGGTTGTAACAACCAGTGGCGGTGCTCCTCTGGGGCTGGCTGTATGGCACGTCTCTTCATAAGCGCCATTCTGTTTTGCCCTTTTGTCATATGAAATGAATTTACTGTTTTGACTTCTTGTGGGAACTTCTTTTGTTCTCCAGTGTTCTGCTTGTGGGGTGCGTCGTCATCCTCGCTTGGTGTGTTGAGCCCCTTGTGTTCGGCATTGAGTTTGCCGGACTGCTTGAAAACCCAACAATCTTTGTGGGTATGGTTTTCAGGTCTCCCGGGGGTGCTGTGGATTTGACATATTTTGTCTAGGATTTTGTTGAGGTTAGACAGCTCGTCCCTGTCATCTTTAGGCAGCGGATTTTTCTGATTTTGCCGAGAGCTTTTGAATCCGGCGTTGACTGTCGTGCTCGTTGGGATGTTATCCTTGATTCGGTGTTGTTCTTTGTTACAGTGCGGTTTCCCGTTTCCATCTCTGGGTTCAGATGTACTTGGGTCGCTGGTGCTGCTTCTTGCCAACCAGCTATCATCTCCTGTGCAAAAGCGGGTCATGAGGCTTGTTAATGCGGCCATCGTTCTTGGCTTTTCTTGGCCGAGGTGTCTGGCGAGCCATTCGTCTCGGACGCTATGTTTGAAAGCTCCTAGGGCCTCAACGTCCGGACAGTCGACTATCTGATTCTTTTTAGTAAGGAATCTGTTCCAGAGTTTCCGGGCTGACTCTCCAGGTTGCTGAGTTATATGACTCAGATCATCTGCATCCGGAGGTCGGACATAGGTCCCTTGAAACTTTGCCCGGAAAGCCTCCTCGAGCGCTTCCCAACTTCCCATGGTGTTTTCGGGAAGGCTTTTAAGCCAATGCCGGGCTGGCCCTTTGAGCTTAAGGGGTAAGTATTTGATGGCATGAAGGTCATCTCCTCTCGCCATGTGTATGTGGAGGATATAATCCTCTATCCAGACTCCGGGGTCTGTTGTTCCGTCGTATGCTTCTATGTTCACAGGCTTGAATCTCGCTGGAAATTCATGATCCAGCACCTCATCGGTAAAACATAAGGGATGTGCGGTGCTCCTGTATGTAGGTGTGCCGCGATGTTTGGATTTTTTTTGCATTGCATTGCTCGCTGGAGCTTGCTTTCTTGGGCCTTAGATGGATCTGGTTGGGCCGGTTGTTTGATGCGACTCCTTAGGCGGATCGCTCGCCGTATTGAGTGTGGCGCCCTTTGTCACTTTAGATTGATCGTTGGGTCGTCTATCCGACTTGGTGGCTTCCTTGTTTTTCCACTGTGGGGGATTTATGGCCTCTTCATCAAATTCCTGTAGTAGTTTCCGCTTTGGATAGCTCTTTGTGTGACGACTGTTGACGTACTTGTGTGCAGTATTGAGTACTTTGCTCCATCTGATCCTGAGTGCATCTTCTGCTGTTTTGAGCATACGCTTCTGCTTTTTCAGGCTACGTGCAGTGGCGACCAGCCTTTGGTGGAGGTTCTGATGTTCCAGCAATTTGTCCGGCGTGAGGTCGTCCGGACTATTATCTTTCCCGGGGATTAGTTGCTTGGATTGCCCGTACTGTTTGGACAGTTGCTCAATGGCATGTTCGTCTTCCGTTGATTCACCCTGCTCTATGGCTGGGTCTTTGTCGAGGTGGGGCTTTACGTGGTGCTTACGTCGCCGCTTTGATTGTTTCTCGAGGGAACGATCCCTGTTTGCGCCCTTTTGATCCTCGTTGTTATCCCTTTTGGGTGTGTCCACCATGTATACATCGTATGATGAGGTGGCTTTCCAGTGCCCTATAGGTGCTGGTTCTTGGTCGTCTCCTTCATCGGCGTCCATACCATTGATGTCTTCTGAGTCAAAGTCGAGCATGTCGGTTGTATCGTCGACAGTGGCTACAAAGTGGGTGGTGGGTGGGTTTCGAATTTCTTCGTCGTCCGTATCCCAGCCCTGCTGGCCATAGTCCGGCCAGGGCTCTCCTGACAAAGAGAGAGACTTTAGGGAGTTCAGGATATCGCCAAAGGGCGAGTGCTAAAAGACGTCTGTGGCAGTGAACTCCATGATCGGAGCCCAATCGGGTTCGATCGGAAGGGGTGCGGAAGATTCGGAGTCCGGAACAGAGTCCGGCACCTTGGAGTCACGGGCCTTGCAAAGGACTAGGCTGGTATTCGGCTCCATCGCTGTAGAGATTGCGGCTCCCGGGGCCGCGTCCAATCGTCCGTCCCTGGTTAGCACAGTCGGCTCCGAGCTAATGGTCGGAGCGGACACCTGAGTGGCACTCTGGGCGTTGTCCGGCGGCAGAGTTAGATCATGCTCACCGAGACAGTGCGGCGCGCTTGGCCGTGGCTCGAACCCGTCGGAGATCAAGTCCCCGCGAATGTCGGCCGTGTAGTTTAAGCTTCCAAACCTGACCTGATGGCCATGGGCGTAGCTTTCGATCTTCTCCAGATGGCCAAACGAGTTGGCCCGCAGTGCGAAGCCGCCGAATACGAAGATCTGTCCGGGGAGAAAAGTCTCGCCCAGGACCGCGTCGTGGTTGAAGATCGAAGAAGCCATCGGGACTAAAGGCGACGACACAGAGGAACTCTCAATGAAAGTACCAATGTCGGTGTCAAAACCGGCGGATCTCGGGTAGGAGGTCCCGAACTGTGTGTCTAGGCGGATGGTAACAGGAGACAAGGGACACGATGTTTTTACCCAGGTTCGGGCCCTCTTGGTGGAGGTAAAACCCTACTCCTGCTTGATTAATATTGATGGTATGGGTATTACAAGAGTTGATCTACCACGAGATCAGAGAGGATAAACCCTAGAACCTAGCCTATGGTATGATTGTTGTTCGTCCTACGGAGTAAGACTCTCAGGTTTATATAGACACCGGAGAGGGCTAGGGTTACACAGAGTCGGTTATAATGGGAGGAGATCTTCATATCGTATCGCCAAGCTTGCCTTCCACGCCAAGGAGAGTCCCATCCGGACACGGGACGGAGTTTTCAATCTTGTATCTTCATAGTTCGGGAGTCCGGCCAAAGGTCATAGTCCGGCCATCCGGACACCCCCTAATCCAGGACTCCTCAGTCATATCACAAGTCTTTCCAGCAATAACGCACCGTCAAATCGCATAGTCCGAATTTTCCAGCAGTATGTTTGAGAATGCGCCACTCGCTCACCCTCCTCGCCTCTCTGTCAAACCGCCTACCCGAAAACTGCCGCGCGTACTGCCCGAGAAAAGCCCCGCCCTCAACTTTTAACTACGCGAAAATAGTTCAAGCTTGTTCGTTCTATATAAATACTTACTGTATGTTTATTCACCCGTGGGGTTGCTTAATGAATGGAGGGGCAGGGAGCACAAGTGAACAATACTAGTACTACTAGTAGTAAGTAGGAGTCGTACAGTAGTCACCTTAAATAGAGAGTTTCTTTTCTTTAATGCCACGCACACAAATTGAAATGCTTGTTGTGGAGAGAAAAAGATAATCACTCCACTATATATGTATGCAGGGCCCTAAGCGCTTGCTTTGCTAGGGTTGCTCTCTTCATTCTCTCATCCTCTCCAGATCTAAACAAGACAGCGGTAGCGACATTTTCTCTCTGCTCACCGTTGGTCACAGATCCGGCCAGATCCCTTCGGCCGGTGTGTGTACAGGACTAAAAGGTGTATCGTTCACGCGGTCATCACCGCCGAGGGAGGAAACCCACAGCTGCCGATGGGGCCCTATCATCTGCTCGTGTCGTTCTCTCCGACACATCGCCGGCTCGGGAGGTCCTTCGACCCTTCTTCCTTCCTGTCGTATTGTGCGCAGATCGGACCTGCTGCCGCCGACATCCCGACGAACATCAGGTACAAGTTCTTCGAAAGGGGCCTTGCTCTACTGCCCCCGCTCCCAACGTGTCTGCATGTGCATCTTTTTCTACTTCCATCAGCTCTTCCAAATCCACCTAAATTTTTAGTATTATTAGAGGTGAAGCTACTTCATGCATTCGAATATAGGACTTGGTTCAAACAACGAAGGAAGGGGGGAAGTCGTAGCATGAATCTAGGACTTGATTCAAAGAGGAAATAACAGGGGGGAAGTAGTAGAGACCGGGTACCCAACCGGTCTCTTGGTTGAAAAGGGAAATAATGGGAAAACTCAGTACAAACTGGATAAGGAACAGATCTATTATTGGTTAAAATGGATAGAAAGTGGCGGCTGGTGGACAAGTCAACAAAGTATGTCCAGGATTAGATTTGCTGCCCTGACATAGTGAAAGGTCTCCAGGATTAGATTTGCTGCTCTCACATAGTAAAAGGTCTCCAGGATTAGATTTGCTGCCCTCACATAGTAAAAGTTCTCCAGGATTAGATTTGCTGCCCTCACATAGTAAAAGTTCTCTAGGATTAGATTTGCTGCCCTCACAGAGCATGAACAAACTCGGCATCACCACTTTATGCCTCTTTGTAGGTACATTGTGCCCATGCATCCACTATCACATGTCCTTATACCAACCTTTTGTTGTTGTTAATGTAAAGGCGCATGTAAAATGAAGCGATCACACTGTTACCTTAAGGACATGTGTAACTAGTGTTATTGTTAATCTAATTCCTCCAGTGATATGATGCAATTAAACTGTGTTAATAAATGGTACTCCTATTGTTTTCCCAAGTATGATAAGTAAGTTGCTTCTTTATGCTGCTGAGTGACCTGGTGTCCCCATGGTCCCATGCCCTTGAACCAACTCTTTAGCTGCCGTTGATTTACTTTATCTAGTAAACAAGCAATGCCACAATTAAAGTAATCCCATATTTGACAAATGCCATAGTTGATCGTAATGCTTCTGATAACATGAAGCATTACTTACGTTTTAAAATTTCTACTGTCCTTGCGTGATTGCCATGAACATAATTAAGATGCTTCTTTTCATTTCGTGTATGTTTTGTATATTCTTATTGACCAGCAACTGTTTACTTTCTATCTTTTTGTGCAGATAGGGATATCCATTTCACCTTGTTGCTATTGTGACCTTTTGGTGAACTGCACAAAACACTTTTTCAGAATGAGTGTCTTGTGCAGTTCAACTAAAATGTCACATGGGCAACATCTCTCAATTTTGGTGGAACTGCACAAAATGGTGACTAGAGTTCCCAAAATCTCCGTCAAATTCTGTTGGTAAGCTCGTGCAACATTTTATTAGCCTTTGCAAGATGAGTCGTCATTGTCACCACAATGGCACTTTATTTTAGTGGAACTGCACAAAAGGATAAGCAAATTATAGTTGCACCTTACATGAGCAGGACAACCAACCTTGATGTTGCTCAATTTTAGTGCAACTACTAAAGAAGAACCTGCCAGCTCATGAGAGAAAGTACTTCTTGCTAGCTGAATGATGCAATCTTTGCTTCATTTCGGGTGAACTGCAGAAAAAGGCGCATGAATTGAATCATGGAGCTGGAGGTTGACCTCATCCAAGTGGAGATGCAGGTTCACCAGATCGAGTCGTGGCGGCATAGGGCCCCTCACACCGGTTAGTACTGTCCTTTATCAACATGATTGTGCTTTGTCATGTTGTGCCAACGTTGTATTTTTCAAATAAAGCTATTCTATCGCAATCTTTTCTCGTTTTGGAAATAAAGTTTGCTTCAACTAGTGCCACTATTATAGTAATTTCAAGGGATGCGTCAAAGATTGACCCATCACGAACATAGATATAATTGGTGGCCAAAAGAAAAGCCCAATGTTTGTACAACCATCTCTACGGCTGCTAGAGTCCTAAACCCATGCTCTTTCTTATATGTGCAAACAGGAATACTCTACTACATATGTTGTGGTGGTCAAGAGCATTCTCCAAGTTCTTGGGTTGTATGACACTGCTAGCCAAGATGGATTTAATCCCGATATTCACTTTAACAAAAGGCTCTAATGGGTTGGTTCTGAATCTTGCAAGCTAGGAATCAATGAGATGTGTAGGCTTTGTTGTACTTATTATTTGAATCTTATTTGTTGGTTCTGAATCTTGGAAGCTGGGAATCAATGAGATGTGTAGGCATCTTTGTTGTACTTATTATTTGAATCTTATTTGTTGCTTCTGAATCTTGCAAGCTGAAACACGGCATGATGATGCAGAGGACAGCAACCATAACAAACTGTTCAAACTTAGTAGTATTGTCTGTGTGAAAGTGCGGCAAATGTGTTGATCATGTGCGTCCTGAGAATAATAATTCTAATTGTTGTGCATGTTGATCATGTGGCACTGATAGAACGAGCCAATGCATTGCTTGTTTTAAGAATACATTTTAATTAAAGCTAATTAAATTTAAGTAAATGGACCACTAACACTTGTTATTATAGTACCAATACAGACTCGCTCGTGAACCAACGTGTGTGGTCGGAATAGGTTTCTTAATGGAGGCATTTGAATGTGCCGAGGGTGCATATTCTGTAGGGCGTGTAGTGGGTGAGGGAGGGGTCGTAACTGTTGTCGCCTATACACACTCAGTTTACTGTTGAATCCAGTTCCCCAAGAGCTGAAAAACGAACTGTTGTTGCCGCCTACTCACTCGTTCACTTGAAGAGACTCCAATGGCAATCCGAGGGGTGAGCTAGCTGGATATGGACTTTAGCAAGGAGTTCACCTTTGAGTTCTCCGTTCAGTCCCATGGTGGCACAAAATTGAATGTGATGTACACCAACGATCCGGACTCGGTGAAGCTCTGCCTCGCCGAGTTCAAGCAGTACCTACAGGACGAGAAAGCACAAGGTCGCAGGACTAGACCTTGTGCCCTTCCATTCGTCTCCTGACAAGGACCAGCAGATCGCAGTCGCCCAGGTATGCGTGCGGGACGAGGTTCTCGTCTACCACTGCTGTAGGGCCATCAAAGGTTCTGGAGCATTCACCCGTTTCATTGGCAACGCCGACTGCACCTTCGCTACGTTGGAGAGAAGGAAGAACACGACGATTCGGCCATCTGGTGCAGCAAGCTTGTCCACATCCATAAGCAATACAAGATCATCGACAATGGGTAGGAGAAGGACTCTGTGGCTGACCTCACCGAGACCATCATCAACCCCTGCTACGCCAACATGAAAGAAGATAACAATACCAAGGAGCTCCACCGGCCACCCTGCATCCGAACAAGTCAACCCTCGTACTCCCCTTCGCCTGCGTCTTCCCCCGCTCCGGTTCGTTCGGTCCACGGTCTCGACGTCATCTTCCACCTTGGTGCTGTCGCCGTTGCGTCGCCGTCTGTCATTCCCAACATGGTCAGCAAAATAAGAGGAATCGGGAGACAACTATTTGTCGAGAGGCTAACAGTCCCAGGCCCACCAGGTCCATGGCCTAGGTTTTGTTGTTTAAAATGGGCAACCCACGAGGACGGGCCATCGACCCGTTGGCTGGGCAGCTTGAGGTTGCTGCCAGCCCACCTGAGTTCAAGCCTCGGCTTGGACGTGTGGTGCTCGCAGAGTTTCTCCTATAAAAAAATGCCAACGAGGGTTAGCCCTTGGGTTGGTCTCATTTGTTTTAACATGGGCAGCCCATGACATGTTTCAACGTTTGTTGGATCTAGCTGCCTCTTGGCCTCCCAACCTAGCTTCTATATAACATCAGCAGCCCAAGTTATGTTTGTTTTTTCAAGACGACGCACTGCTCAGTTCTTTCTCTTTCTTTTTCGATGTAAACTGAGTTTTCTCTCAGTACATTTCCCTAGAACCAACTCAACCGTCCCACATCTAGCCTAAAAAATAATAATACCTCACGTCCTATTAACTCATCAAATTAAAATGATATTTTATTTCGTAAATTGAAAGTTCTTACAAAATAATAATAATAATAGTTTATATATAACTTGGCAAGTTAACTCCTAGTGATTGCGTGCATACGCTTGCAAAGATTTTACTCACCAATGTAGTAATAGACGTGCAATCATGTGTTTATGTTTTTATAACATTTCTCCGTCCAGCCCAACGTGGTATTTTCACCCAGCCCAGCAAGTCATGGATTTCGAGAAAAATGTAAATGGGCTTTAAATTCTACCATATATATAAACAGGCTGCATAGATGACATCATTGTTTCACCAAGCCCACCAAATGGACTAAAAAACAAATGAACTGGCTGGCATGTGGGCCAGTAGGTCGAAGCCTAAGAAAGGCGTTGGATTTACATCCAACGGCCGACATTCTTCTTCAATCTCTCGTCTTCTTCCCCAGCACTGCCGGGACCGCCTGCTCCAGCCTCCGACGTCCAGCGGTGTTGTTTTGTGTGCCTCTCAGTGAAACACTACCCCGCCGATGGCCAGGCCATCCCTGCACTCCGCACCTCCTGTTATTCTTTGCCGAGTGTAGGCCCACCCCGCACCTGAACCAGTTAAGTTTCCCACTCCTCTCCGTCTATGACTCCACTGTCATGTCTTCCCTATCTCCGGGTCATTCCAGTCTGGGGCCTCGCCGTCGTCCATCGCCTCGCTGCGCTCGGCGCGGCGTGGTCAACAAATGAGAGTCATCGGAAGAGGACTGTACATGAGCGCCTGACGGCTGGGACCCACGAGGTCCATGGTCGCATGCAAGGAAAGTTCCTCCTTATTAAGTTGTTTCGTTCCCCTGACAGTTGGGACCCACCAGCTATATCTTTGCATGGAAGGAAGTGCCTCCTTGTTATGCGAAAAAACTATTCCTTTCGATACAGCTAGGACCCGGCAGATTTTGTGGCTGACTTGTGGACCCACCATATTTCACGAAAAAAACGTTCCCCCGCAGTCAGCTCGGACCCACCAGAAGTGCCTCCTTATTACGCACAAAAAAATGAATACTCCCCCTGCTAGCTGGGATCCACCTTGGTAGGAGGCTGAATTGTGGGCCTACTAAGTTGACGGGGATGGAGGGCTTTGTCAACTTAGTCAATATGAACAATTCTAGCTCCATTGACTGTACGATGTCCATCCAATGGCCGTAGAGCTTCTTCAACCTCTGGTCTTCTTGCTCCAGACGCCCAAAGCAGCGCCGGTTGTGCCGCATGCTCCTGCCTCCCGTGGCTGGCTGTGCTGCCGCGGAGGCCTCACAGCCCCCTACTATTCCCATCGCTGGCCAGGCCCTGCGCCGACGGCAGCCTCACACCGCAGCCGAACCAGTGAACCCTCGTACTCCTCTCCGCGCGGGCTTCCTGTCACGACCGGTTTTCCGGGTATCAATTTCCAGAAAGAGACCGTCATGCTCATCAGCCCCAGGAGTACTGTTAGCTGATGAGGCTCCAACTTGATACAGAAATTCCAAGCAAAATACAACATATGTAGTACAAGACCATTCTGGTCTATGAGTACAACAAATGGGTTCTAGTGGTTGATGGCGGAAGCGGGCTGTAATTCATCAGTGTCTATGGGACTCCATTTCCCACGGGAATAGCTGACCAGGTTAACTCCTATCTTCGCGAGGCTGCTATCACGGTTGCTTAAGTTCCGGGCTATCATCGTGTCGCTCCTCTTCGCGCAAGAAATCTGGCCAAGACAATAGCCAGGGACAAGCCAGTGAGTACTTTGAATGTACTCGCAAACATTATGAACACAGGAATAATATAATGATGTGCTGAAAATATTTTATACTCATGACGTTAGTCACAAAATATAAATATAACTCGGATGCGTGTAAGCATGTTAAATTATGAATATGCAATAACTTAGAAATATTAAAATTATGAAATAAACAACAAAGAAATGCCACAGTCGGGCGTCTGAGCGACACCACATAAAGGGATTTAAAAGAAATGCCACAGTCGGGCGTCTGAGCGACACCACATACACGGCTTTAAAAGAAATGCCACAGTCGGGCGTCTGAGCGACACCGCATACAGGGCTTTAAAAGAAATGCCACAGTCAGGCGTCTAAGCGACACCACATACAGGGCTTTAAAAGAAATGCCACAGTCG
>NC_041383.1:157155344-157159222 GCF_002162155.2 Triticum dicoccoides | reverse complement strand
ACAGTCGGGCATCTACGCGACACCACATACAGGGCTTTAATGGAAATGCCACAGTCGGGCGTCTGAGCGACACCACATACAGGGCTTTAAAAGAAATGCCAAAGTCGGGCGTCTGAGCGACACCACATACAGGGCTTTAAAAGAAATGCCACAGTCGGGCGTCTGAGCGACACCACATACAGGGCTTTAAAAGAAATGCCACAGTCGGGCGTCTGAGCGACACCGCATACAGGGCTTTAAAAGAAACAATCATAGTGAATATCCCGGAGCTAGAACCATCCCAGGAGTATTCGATAATACCAAAAGTATCACGGGTTAGTCCACAACAAAATAATAATCATCATTATCAAATGTCACAAGTTGTAATATCCGTGCTGATTTAACAGTTTCACCTCCGAAGACCGACACTAAGACCGACACTTGACCCATCCCAGACTGAAATCCTTAACCAAGGACACGGCTATTCGAATAGATTTAATCTCTGCAGAGGGTGTACTCTTTACCCACGAGTAACGGATTCCATTAGTCCATCGGGACTAATTCCGTCTACGGTCTTTTAAATGAAAACGCACCTGACTTGCACACACCAGCTTAACTCACACGTGTCTGGAATCACCCACGACACTTGTCAAGCAAACTCTAAGTGGGGAGGCTACAACCTCGATTAGCATGGGATCACAAAATTTATACCGCGCGCAAAACTGGGGAAGCTATCCCCCTCGGCTACAACCGAAAACACCCATGCCCCCTGACCGGATGACTGGCTTTAATCCACGGCCGTGGTACCCTCATCCCGGTCCCTCTGTACGGTGTGTGCTAGAAAGGGGTTGACAAATTACTGAACCGTACTCTACTTGTTGTAGAGACGAGTGGTAGTACGAAACAAGTATGGGGGTTACTGGAACAAGACTCGATCTACGGTCGACTCAGGAGGTTTAAGTATTCCCTGCATGATTAGCATAACGAATATATTTCAACCAACAGAGTCACCGCTCATTATACCTTACCACGCCATACCGGACATAACCGTCCCGACGGAGACCAGCGACAAACTCATGCCTACCCAAGGCCAAGGTTTTCCCGGATTCCTTCCGATATGCATGCAAGGCACATGAGGATGATCATCTTCACAAGTATGCTCATTTCCAACATCATGGAAATCACCAATATGCATTCATGCAAATGATCACATCACATGAAATAACAAATCTCTGAAAAGAGGTGGTATGGTAAACGTGTCAACGAACACCCAAAAATATCATGCCGGGGTTCAGAATGCTTGCCTTCAGGTCATGGGAAGGTAGGGTGCATTTCAAACTCTTGACATACTTCTCTCTCTTCAAAAATCCTATGTTTGAAAATATAAATGAATTAACACACAAAATAAAAACAGCACAAAAAGTTGTTTGAAAAATTTTCCAAATAAATCTTAAAATAAACTAGACAGAATTTGAGAGATGTAGGAAAAAGAATCAATTCATTTGGAGTTATATTTTAAAAGATATAGCCAGTCAAACATTTGGTAAAAATCTGTTTTTTTAAACAGAAAAAGAAAAGGAAAACGCTTCGAACCGGTACACGTCGAAGACGAACTTTGCAAATATGTTACCACTTAACCCACATGGACTGGCGTGGGGTCACTGACAGTGGGCCCGCCTGGCCCACTGGTCAGGTTTGACTAGTCCGCCTTCCTTCTTCTCCCTCTGCCCCAAGCGGAGGCGGAACTCCGGCGACCGTCGCCGGCGAACGGCGGGTCCTTGAGGGAAGCTAAGGGCGGGGATGGATCCGCGGGTCGAGGGTGATCCTACTGGTAGTCACTGGGTCGGCAGGGACGGCGTGGGCTGCCGGCGGCGAGCTTCGCGGCGGAGGAAAGCTTCGGGGTGAAGTGGTTTCGGGGCCGCGGTGGTTCCCGACCGAAATGGAGTAGGGGGGTGTGATCACGGGAGGAAGGGAAAGTTCCTGGTGGAGAGAGTGGAGAGGGGGATGCCTTCGTTGCGCCGGAATGGCCTGGTTAGTGGCGGCGGCTGGAGTCGCCGAAGAGGTTGAAGATGGCCTGCTCCCCTCCAATTGGCGGCTAGGAGGGCACTAGCGAGACGGTGTGAAGCTGCCTCCGAGCGGGCTTGAGCTTGGGTCTCCTTATATAGTGTGGCTAGGGTGGTCCGAGGCGGCCGGTGATAAGAACAATGGCGAACCGACGTTCTGTAGCAGCAGGGGGGTCGTGGCGACGACGGGAGCTAGGGAACACGCTTGTGGATGAGCACGTACTGCTCACAAGGGCAGGTGTTGAGCCGGGGTGGCTTGGGCGGCGCTGGCCTGAGTCAGGGCTGTCGGGCGGCCGTGGCGGCTAGCCCTTGGCTTGCCGGGGACGCGGCGAGGCTCTGCTCGGCGCGTTGCGGTGAGTGGGGAGCATGCTGCGCGCAAGAGGACACGACGTGCCGGCTGCGGTCGGTCACGGGCTGGGGTGAGTGACGCGGCGGCTCGGGCGCCGCTCGTGCAATACGCGCACTCTGGGCGCGTCCAGAGCACGCCCGGGATGTGCTCGACAAAATGCCAGGGTGGCCTAGAGGTCATGGTTGAGGCTGGAAAGAACCAGGGCTAGTCTAGGTTTAGTAAGGGTAACAAGGGACAAGGTGGTTTGGTCAGGAGACCAAGTTCACAATGCCAACAACAATACATGTCAAAACTGATCACGCACTCCAGGTGTTTGACAAAATGCCACAGGCACTTAGGCTATTCTTGGAGGAGCCAAATCTTCCAGATCAGTGTCTCCTTGGATGCACAAGAGGGTGGTGAGGTTAGTTTGCAAAAAGGAGAAACTTGCTAGTGCAAGTTTTGAAAAAATTCAAATCTGGACAGGATGTGAATGGCATTATTTCATGAACCAAAAATATGCCAATGGTTGTATGCTCCTGGACTTAGGGGTTTAGCATGGAGGACTACAAGTAGGAGAAAGAATCAAGGGCCAAAGAGCAAGCAATAATATGGTTGCTGTACAAACCATCATGATGAACCAGAATGGAGATGAGGTTGATTCACTCAAAATTTTCAAAGAACATTCCTGGATTTTTGCATATAATGGAATCATATGCTCCTTCTGACATCCCATAATTTTGGTGGAGGCTAGGAACAAATATTTAAAAGGGTTGCAGTGCAAAATTGTCCACTGGACCAAAGAAGAAAAACGTGTGTAATACTCAAAATATGCAATGAAATAAATATACTAATGCACAAAAGTGATTTAGAGGCATCACAGGACATCTCCAAATTTTGGTGGAATTTTTAGTTGAGTTAATCAAATGGTTGTAGTACAAAAAGAGCTCCAAACTTAAAACAAGTCATTTTAAATGTTTAAAGCTCAGGGTGAAATAATATAATAAATAATCCTACAGATTAGGAAATTGTTTTAATGAGATGGCATAGAAGTTCAATATGCTTGGGAGGATCCACTTGGGGAAAATAACTCCTTAATATTAAAAGAAAGGTTTTGAAATTAACCGAGTTATTCTTGCAGGCAAAATTTTAATAATTAAAACCTGGTTAAATTTTTGGGGTGTTACACTTCCACTACCGCATCTTCCCTGGCTCCACCTCGTCCCCTTCCTAGACCTCGCCATCGTCCATCGCCCTGGTGCTCTCCGCGTGGCGTGGTCAATGTGGTCAAGGAACGACTTCCATCGGAAGAGTACTGTACGTGGAGAGGCTGGCAGCTGGGTCCACAGTGGCCGCAAGGAAGTGCCTCCTTATTACATGCAAAATAATTATTCATCCACCTGACAGTAGGGACCCACTGGATGGGCCACAGTATTTCACGAAAAAAATCCCCCCTGTCTGCTGGGACCCACCAGCTACATCTTCGCACGCAAGGAAGTGCATCCAAG
>NC_041383.1:157154013-157155080 GCF_002162155.2 Triticum dicoccoides | reverse complement strand
CCGACTGCTGGAACCCACCAGCTACATCTTCGCACGCAAGGAAGTGCCTGACAGTCGGGACCCACCTAGTCGAAGCATACATAGCATTGTCATTCTGGCCGCGAACGTGTACGTACATACTGGTCGATGTAGAGGCGCGCACGTGTCGTAGTAGAGGCACGCACATAGCATGTAGATGTATGTACAATGGCCAGGGTGCAAGAAAGTAAATACGGCCACATACGTACATACGGGTAGGGTCTCGAACGCCTGCTCATGCATACGTATGGCCAGGGCTCATGTACATGGCTGGATCGGAACGGAGAAACTGCGTCGTCTTCGTGTTCATGGGGAGGCAACAGAATGCGTCGTGTTCATCGGGAGGTAACGGAATGCGTCGTGTTCATCGGGAGGCAATGGAACGCGTGGGAGCCAACCGGCTTGGACGGAACAGGCGATGGAAACGAGGCCTAGCATACCGCAGAACGGAGGAAATGGCCTTGTGTTCGACAGGCCACGTCCGAAACATGATCCTGTTCATCGGGAGGGGTCTAGCGTACCGCAAAATGGAGGAAACGGACTTGTGTTGGACCTCCTACGGTCGAAACGGGGTCCTATTGATCGGGAGGGGTGTGGGGTACCGCAAAACAGATGAAATGGACTTGTGTTGGAGCGCAACGGTCGAAATGGGATCCTGTTCATCGGGAGGGGTGTGGCGTACCGCAAAACGGGACTCCACGAGATATTGTTCATCTCCACCGTCGACCTCCTTCGGCCTCCACGGGCTACTGTTCATCTCAACCATCGACCTCCTCCAGCCTCCACGGGCTACTGTTAATCCACCATCGACCTCCTCCAGCCTCCACCTGCGACTGTTCATCCATGGACTCCTGTTCATCCAGCCTCCACCGCGCGCTACTCCACCGGCTACTGTTCAAACACCCCTCTCCATGGGCTTCTGTTCAACCACCCCTCCACGGGCTACTGTTCATCCACCCCTCCATTGTCTACTATTCACCCATCCCTCCACGGGTCCTGTTCACCCAGCCCTCCACAGGTCCTGTTCATCCAGCCCCAACCGGCTCAAT
>NC_041383.1:157128695-157153782 GCF_002162155.2 Triticum dicoccoides | reverse complement strand
ACGCTCATAGTTCATCTAGAGGCAGCATCGATTGGCTTCAGTTTGCAGCAGTAGCGAAGGAATCACTCGATCGGGTTCAGTTAACAGCCATCGATCGATCGCTCGGGTTCAGTAACGCGTAGCCTGAAGTGCAATCGCTCGGGTTCGGTTAGAGCCCAACGCCTCGCTCGGGTTCAGTTAGAGCCAACGCCTCGCACACACGCACGTACATGTACGAGAGAAACGCACATCGCTCGGCCCCCGACCACCCACCGTAACCGGGAACTCACCGAAATTTTCCTCGCCCTCGCTTCTACCATGATTTTTCCATCATGGACGGCCCAAACAATGTCATGCAGCTGCGTCTCCGGTTCGCCCAGGACAAAAAACCCATTTTCTGTCATGATTTTTTTTCATAGAAGTAGGGGACCACCACATCTATGATGATACCGGGTTTTGTCACAATTATCGTCATAGAAGTGTCATAAGTATGACAGAAAAAAAATTGTTCGGCCCAAAATGTCACGGATGTGTCTTTTTTTTTGTAATGTAGGGCAGGTCCGCCTCCCTGTCACCTTCGGAAAGCGCGAAAATTACCACACTGAGCTCATCGACTTCGACATCGCCCACATCCACCTGCCATACAATGCCATCCTCGAGTATCCAGCCCTGGCCAAGTTCATGGTAGTGACCCACCACGGCTACAACATCCTCAAGATACCAGGAAGCGGCGGAATCATCACGGTCCCCTGCGAAGAAAGAAATGCGGTGTGCTCCCTCAAGCGTGCCTTCCAAGCTGCATCAATCGAGGACCCGGACGGCAAGGGCGAGAACCCTCCTGAGGTCATTCCCAAGAAGAAGAAGCAACCGCTCCGCGCAAGGCCTCAGGAGGTCGACATCCCAGGTGGTGCCACGTCAGGATCAGCGCCAATGCAAGGGGCGCCTCCCTCCATCGCATAGGAAGGCGCACTCGGTGCCCTCCTCGGGCAGGGCTCGGGGGCTCTCTTCTAGAGGGCCTTAGACCTTGCCAACATCACAAGGGAGGCGCTTGGGCACCACTTGGAGGTGTGCTTCGCGACACGTTTCCCTCAGGAAGGCACAGGGCGTGGAAAGCCCAACATTCAGTAGTTCATCACCAAGACCACTCAGGAGCTTGAGGAAGCAAGAGTCATGTGCTGCGGTCGCCGCTTGCCTGGTGCGGCTCCCCATCTAGGAGAGGATGGTGGGCTGCGCGTCTGCATCGATGTCCCAGGGCTCAACCGAGCCGCATCTCAGGAGCGCCTCTGGCCTTCGCGCGTGGGGCACTGCGAGGGCCCACCACACAACTACGTTCGCATGCCTTTCGACCTGCTGAATGCGGCTGCCACCTACCAGCATCACTTGTGGAGCATT
Organism: Triticum dicoccoides; assembly: GCF_002162155.2. Classification (NCBI taxonomy): domain Eukaryota; kingdom Viridiplantae; phylum Streptophyta; class Magnoliopsida; order Poales; family Poaceae; genus Triticum; species Triticum dicoccoides. The sequence goes on along the minus strand of NC_041383.1, from coordinate 157,152,411 downwards.
CTGGCGGCTCAGGAGGCCAGGCATCACGCGGTCCTAGCAGAGATGGAGGCGGTCCTCAAGGAACCACCTGGACCCCCAGAGCCTCCCAAGGCTCAGGGCCCTGGTGGCTCGTGAGGGACGGTCTCTTCATCGTGCATCTTCAACTGCCTCAACACCCCCCTTCTACAACGCTACCAGGTGACATCTTCCAAGTTCATTTCAGCTGGGAGCGCCCTCAGGGCTGCATCATTGCCAGGCCGCGTGGGTCCGTCCCCGCGGCATGTATCTTTTTCTTATGTCTTTAGTTTACCTTGTTGGGGGCGCTCCTCGGGCTACATCATCCCCAAGCCGCTTGGGTCTGACCTAGTGGCATGTATCCATCCTGCATTTACCTAAGCCGATTTGCCTTTCGTACCTAACCTGCCTGCAATTATCGCCTGCTCGATTGACGTCTACAACGGGAGCCGCTTGCGCTGGCACGGTGCTTGCGCACGGGTCCGTATCTACAACGCCGACAAATCTGAGTGGTCGAGCTCTGGCCCACGGAATCCTCGCATGCGTCACCTCACCAAACCCTTAGTGCTCTCACCCCTCTCTTAGAGCAGCCAATGGCCGACCGGCAATCGTAATGGCAACATGTGTTTCTCTCGTGCTGATTTACTGGAACCTCCTGAGGATTTCTGCGGGCGGCACCGTGAGCTCTCTCTCTCTCTCTCTCTCTTTCCCATGCGATCGCTTGCGCGTTAAAAGGGGGGCTCCTGAGCATCGCGACTCAGGAGCTCTTACTGGCTCTCCAGCCCTCACCCCCTGGCCTTGACCATGGCATCGCGACCTAGCATACCAGCGACGGCTGAGCTCGCTCGAGGGCCGGGACCTGAGGACGCAGAGCACGAAGGAGAGTGCGGGAAGAAGGGGGAAGCTCATGAGGACCTAACCTAGCTATGCCACGGTCGCCGACACACAAGTCTAGCGCGCTGCAAAAGGAACGACTCCGGACTACCGAGATAAGTCTTGCGCCTAGAACAATCAATCATTGCAATGCGAAATTCTCACTCGCTATGGCTCTGTGACGGCAACGTTGCCTTCCTTTCTCACCGCTCGGCGGCTGCTTGCGCGCTAAAAGGGAGCTCCTGAGCATCGCACCTCAGGGGCTCTTACTGGATCTCGGGCCGCTCACCTCCTGGCCTTGACCACGGCATCATGACCTGGCATACAAGCGACGGCTGCAGGCTGCCTGGGGACCGAGACCTGTCAGCGTAGAGTGCTAAGCCGTCGCGAGGTTAGAAAGGGGGAACCAAGCCGAGACAGGACAAGCGCTCACATGATTTCATAATAAGGATAACATTAACAAAAGACATCGCAGACCCTTTACACGCCCCCGCGGGGTATTGCTCGATTCCTCGCAGGGGACAAAAGGAAAGAACTCTGAGGAGCCCTAACTACATGCGCCTTCGTGCCCGACGCCATCATCAATAGTGGGCCACGGGAGACCGGCGCCAGCCCCATCCAGATCAGCCGCGGCGACGGCCTGATGCTGCCGCCCTGCTTCGAGCACGGCGCGAGCTCGGGGGCACATAGTTGTCGTCGCTTGTCTCCGGAGTCACGAAGAGCTCGGTAGAGTCGCTGGACTCCCAAGCGTCGTTGGTGCTACCGGAGGAGCTATTGGGGGAGCGAACGGCGGGCCCGGTCCCTGCCACATCGATGTCCTGACTGCCTCCTCTGGTGCAGCACTCCAGGTGGCGGCCCTCCGCGTCGAAGACCTTGAAGAACAATAAGGAGGCTCCATCGTATTCAAAATGAATTACGAGGGCACCCCCCCCCCATTCGGCAAACTCGGGTGACTTCGCCCCAGCCCCGGGTCATGAAGATCTTGCCCGGGGTAACTACTTCAACCCCTGCTCCGGGGGCCAGGGTGCCACAGTCGGCGTGCTGCAGCCAAAGCTTGAGAGGCCCCTTCGGTGGCATCTCGGTGGAGAAGAATGAAGGGAAGCAGATCCAGGTGCTTTGAGGCATCGCTGCATGCAGCACGAGCTCGCGAGAGGAGTCCGCGGCATGGACTCCAGAAGCAACGGCGCGCGTCGCCGTGGTTCGTCGACCTCACCTGCGGTGAGGGCGGCGTCACTCGCTATCCCTTTCTCCAGAACCCTTGGCCTGGGCGTACAAGGGTAGCGGGAACCAGAAGGTGGCCACTCGCACCAAGGCCTCGTCATCACCAGCCCCGCGGCCTCACCACAGCGGTGGGCCGTCCTCTTCTTTGGCGGGAGCGGATTAGGTCCATCCCGGGGAGCCTTCTCCTTCTCTTTAGCCGAGAATCTGCGGATCGGTGCCATTGGCGTCAAGACTGGAAGTGGAGCAGAAAGGAAGAAGCAGGCGGAGCAAGAAGATATGGGCGGCGAGGGCTTTCGCCCCCCCCCCCCCTCATTTATAGCCCAAGAGAGGCCAACCGTCGACCTCCACGATCGCAGGTAATGATGACCCTTTTTGCATGCAGCAGGGACTCATCAAATCAAGCAGTTGCTTAGGCAGCATGGGGAAGCGGAGACGCCCACGTCCAATCAGTCGCCACGCGTCAACCAAGAACGCGGGCTGTTGGGGCCCATGGCGCTTCGCACTTGCCCTTTGGCTTTGCCGCTAAGCCAAGTCCGAGCACGCCTTGGGCCTAGGGGCTACTGTCGGCATTCTGGGAACGGGGGTCCCCAGACTTGCCTGCCTGCGGCCTGCGGCGTGGCTCCACCAGTGGCCTAGTACGGCCCATCTTCATCAACCAATACTCAAGACCCTCGTGAGGGGCCAAGCCTCGCGGGGCGGATGGCACAAGGCCTCCTCAGGGGCGGCCTCACCAGGCAGGCTCGCGAGGAGGCGGAGAGATCAAGGCAAGGGGTACCTCGCGAGGTCCCCATGACGCAAGCCATGACGACCAAGGATAGGCGGGCGCCAGCCCGTGCAGTGTCCTCGTTTCCTCTTTGGTGCTAAGGGGGCAAGCGCATGCGCAGAGTACCGAGCCATCAAGCAAAGGTTTCCATATCAGTGCAACAAGACCAAGACCAGCAGGACGGCAGTACGGAGGTCATCGTGGAGCCCAAGACGGTGTCATCACCAGAGCCTTTGACAGGCGAAGACCACCTTTAGTCAGGATAACTTGTACTAGTTGTCCCCTTTCAAAATGGTCGTTGTTGGATCCCTTCCCGCTCAATATTTGGGAAGAGGACCAGGGCCTCTATAAATAGGGCTAGCCACCATAGTAGAAGGGACGAGTCAAGTTCATCTACACACCACACCTCCACAAGAACACCTCTCCTCGCGAGGTTGTTCTTCCCTTGTATTGTTCATCATCAGCCCAAGAGGCAATCCACCACCACACACAGGAGTAGGGTATTACACCACAATGGTGGCCCGAACCTGTATAAATCTTGTGTCTCTTGTGCTGTGAGTTCATCGTGCTAGTTTAGAGATCACAGCAAGGTTGAGGGTGTGTTTCAGTAGGAGGAAATCTTCGTGCGCACCCCAGAGTTCGAACCTTGAGGGTTTTGCCGGAACCCGATATGCGACACATATATCATGCTTACAGCCCAACAGGATGCCGCCTGAGTGTCCCCTCGACGGCACCCAATTCCAGAAGAAACGTTGCAAGGGATCAAAAGCAAGAAGATCGCGGTAGGTGAAATCAGATTTGATCGTTTCCTGTAGAGCTACCACGTCAATCTGCTCCTTGGCCATGTATTCCTTAAGTTGGGTGCGACACCCGCCATGGCCCCAACCACGGATGTTCCAAAGCATATATCGCATCTAGATGATCCGATTACGCAGGCGCACCCCCCTAGAGGTCACCGCTTTTGCCACACGCTTTCGGGCCGGAATTCGGCTGGAAGAAGGTAGATTAGATGCCTTCCTCTCCTCTGTCCCCTCAGCAGGTCCCACCACGTCACCAACCCCTACTGGAACGATGGCCAGTTGATTCGCATCAGCAGCACGGGCAGCCGCAGCCGCTAACATGGCCTGCGCCTCTTCCCGTGCACGAACCAACAAGATGATATCTCCGTGCGGCACCTTAATCACAACCCCGCTATCATCTAATATACCGGCAAGATGTTCATCTGAAAAAGCATTCAAAATACGGTAGGAGGGCAAGGAGTTAACCTGACGGTTTTAGATTCTTGTCCGTGAGCCGAAGCTTGGCGCTCTCCAGGGAGGACTCAACCTGGCAATCGGGTCGGGTCAGGCCGGGTCAACCTCAGCCAGACCCACGCCCGAACCCTTTATCGGGCCAAGCCTGCACCCACGACCCTACCCACGGGTCTCATATCAGACCCATGCCCGAACCCATCGGGTTACCCGGCCTAATTGGGCACCCATTGGGCATGATTAAAAACAATTATTAGTTTTAATTTTTGCTTATTATGGTACTACTTTTAATAGTGGCGAACCAGGCTCGCGTACACTATGATATTTATGTCTGCGAGCTGAAGTAAAATGAGCATCCATATGCTACCTTTATAGTGCTCCTGAAGCTCCACTTCTCATCAGCTAGGCGAGGTGGTACTGAAATTACCTGCATTGCCCACTTTTGCCAGTGCCCCGTGCGGCTGCATATCCACCATGGGCTGATGATGGCTGAACAATGCGTGGGCCCATCATTTGTTTTGAGAACTTGGCCCATCATACATATACGTGTGTTGTGTGGACAAGAGAATGATTCAAGGCCGAGCTCGTTTGGGCTCTTGGCATAGTAGTCATGTGTTGCCCACTTTCCATTGGTAGAAAAAGCTCTCTAATGCCGTTTTACATGCATTGCTACGTTTGGTTGTTGTGAATAAATTAATTAGCAAGTATCTTCACCAAAACATCCACACATAATATAATATTTTAATCACTATATTAATCGGGTGACCCACGGGCAGAACATTATACCCATACCCTACCCATATATTATCGGGTTACCCATCGGGCTTACCCATGGGTGAATATGGCGACCCAAACCCTACCCATTCGGGTCGGGTGCCCATGGGCGCGGCCACCCATGGGTCGGATTGCCGGGTTGAGGGAGGATAGCTCACTGATGACCCACAAGCGTAGGGGATCGCAACAGCTTTCGAGGGTAAAGTATTCAACCCAAATTTATTGATTCGACACAAGGGGAGCCAAAGAATATTCTTGAGTATTAATAGTTGAGTTGTCAATTCAACCACACCTGGATAACTTAGTATCTGCATCAAGTATTTAGTAGCAAAGTAGTATGATAGTAATGGTAACAGTAATAAAAGGTAAAGATAGTAATAGCAATATTTTTGGGTTTTGTAGTGATTGTAACAGTAGCAACGGAAAAGTAAATAAGCGAAGCACAGTAGATGAAACGCTCGTAGGCAATGGATCAGTGATGGATAATTATGTCGGATGCGATTCCTCATGTAATAGCTATAACATAGGGTGACAAAGAACTAGCTCCAATTCATCAATGTAATGTAGGCATGTATTCCGAATATAGTCATACGTGCTTATGGAAAAGAACTTGCATGACATCTTTTGTCCTACCCTCCCGTGGCAGCGGGGTCCTAGTGGAAACTAAGGGATATTAAGGCCTTCTTTTAATAGAGAACCGGACCAAAGCATTAACACATGGTGAATACATGAACTCCTCAAACTACGGTCATCACCGAGAAGTATCCCGATTATTGTCATTTCGGGGTTGTCGGATCATAACACATAATAGGTGACTATAGACTTGCAAGATAGGATCAAGAACACACATATATTCATGAAAACATAATAGATTCAGATCTGAAATCATGGCACTCGGGCCCTAGTGACAAGCATTAAGCATAGCAAAGTCATAGCAACATCCATCTCAGAACATAGTGGATACTAGGGATCAAACCCTAACAAAACTAACTTGATTACATGGTAAATCTCATCCAACCCATCACCGTCCAGCAAGCCTACAATGGAATTACTCATGCATGGCAGTGAGCATCATGAAATTGGTGATGGAGGATGGTTGATGATGACAACGGCGATGAATCCCCCTCTCACGGAGCCCCGAACGGACTCCAGATCAGCCCTCCCGAGAGAGATTAGGGCTTGGCGACGGCTCCGTATCGTAAAACGCAATGAAACTTTCTCTCTGATTTTTTTTCTCCACGAGATGGAATATATGGAGTTGGAGTTGAGGTCGGCGGAGCCTCAGGGGGCCCACGAGACAGGGGGCGCGCCCAGGGGGGAGGGCATGCCCCCCACCCTCGTGGACAGGGTGTGGGCCCCCTGGTCTTGATTCTTTCTCCAGTATTTTTATATTTTCCTAAAAGTGTCTCCGAGGATTTTTCAGGACATTCCGAGAACTTTTGTTTTCTACACATGACACAACATCATGGCAATTCTGCTGAAAACAGCGTCAGTTCGGGTTAGTTTCATTCAAATCATGCAAGTTAGAGTCCAAAACAAGGGCAAAAGTGTTTGGTAAAGTAGATACGTTGGAGACGTATCAACTCCCCTAAGCTTAAACCTTTGCTTGTCCTCAAGCAATTCAGTTGATAAACTGAAAGTGATAAAGAAAAACTTTTACAAACTCTATTGGCTCTTGTTGTTATAAACATGCAAAGCCATCATTCAGGTTTCAACAATATTATAAACTAACCATACTCACAATAACACTTAGGTCTCACAATTACTCATATCAATAGCATAATCAGCTAGCGAGCGATAATAATAAAACTTGGATAACAACACTTTCTCAAAAAAATCATAACATGATATAACAAAATGGTATCTCGCTAGCCCTTTCTGAGACCGCAAAACATAAATGCAGAGCACCTTTAAAGATCAAGGACTGACTAAACATTGTAATTCATGGTAAAAGAGATCCAGTCAAGTCATGCCCAATATAAACCAATAATAATGAATGCAAATGACAGTGTGCTCTCCAGCAGGTGCTTTTTAATAAGAAGGTGATGACTCAACATAAAAGTAAATAGATAGGCCCTTCGCAGAGGGAAGCAGGGATTTGTAGAGGTGCCAGAGCTCGAATTTAAAATAGAGTTTGAATAACATTTTGAGCGGCATACTTTTGATGTCAACGCAACAACTATGAGATGGTTGTATCTTCCATACTACATGCATTATAGGTAGTTCCCACACAGAATGGTAAAAGTTTATGCTCCCCCAACCACCAACAAGTATCAATCCATGCCTTGCTCGAAACAATGAGTGCCTCCAACTAACAACAATCCTGGGGGAGTTTTGTTTGATTATTTTGATTTGCTTTGATCTTTTTGGATCATGAGACTGGGCATCCCGGTTACCGGCCCTTTCTCGTGAATGAGGAGCGGAGTCCACTCCTCTTGAGAATAACCCACCTAGCATGGAAGATATAGGCAGCTCTAGTGGAAACATGAGCGGCTCGAGCATACAAAACAGAATTTCATTTGAAGGTTTAGAGTTTGGCACATACAAATTTACTTGGAATGGCAGGTAAATACTGCATATAGGAAGGTATGGTGGACTCATATGGAATAACTTTAGGGTTTAAGGAGTTTGGATGCACAAGCAGTATTCCCGCTTAGTACAGGTGAAGGCTAGCAAAAGACTGGGAAGCGACCAACTGAGAGAGTGACAACAGTCATAAACATGCATTAGAATTAATTCATACTGAGTACAAACATGAGTAGGATATAATCCACCATGAACATAAATATCATGAAGGCTATGTTGATTTTGTTTCAACTACATGCGTGAACATGTGCCAAGTCGAGTCACTCAATTCATTCAAGGGAGGATACCATCCCATTATACCACATCATAATCATTCTAATAGCATGTTGGCACGCAAGGTGAACCATTATAACTCAAAGCTAATCAAGCATGGCACAAGCAACTATAATCTCTAAATGTTATTGCAAATATGTTTACTTCATAATAAGCTGAATGAGGAACAATGAACTCATCTTATTTACAAAAACAAGAGAGGTCGAGTTCATACCAGCTTTTCTCATCTCAATAAGTCCATCATATATCGTCATTATTACCTTTCACTTGCACGACCGAACGATGTGTATAATAATAAGAGTGTACGTGCATTGGACTAAGCTGGAATCTGCAAGCATTCAACTCAAAAGAGAAGACAAAGTAATATGGGCTCTAATTAAATAGACAATCATGCATATGAGAGCCACTAAACATTTTCAATATGATCTTCTCGACCCCCAAAGAAAATAAAATAAAACTATTTACACGGGAAAGCTCCCAACAAGTAAAAGAAGAACGAGAAATCTTTTTGGGTTTTCATTTTAATTCTACTATAAGCATGGAAAATAAACTAACTAATTTTTTTGGTTTTTCTTAAGGTTTATCAAACACACAAGAAGAAAACTAGAAAAAGGAAAATTAAACTAGCATGGATAATACAATGAAAGAGTATGAGCACCGACGACTAGTGTGTGAACATGAATGTAAAGTCGGTGAGAAATACGTACTCCCCCAAGCTTAGGCTTTTGGCCTAAGTTGGTCTAATGCCAAGGACCGCTGCTACTCTCCCCGGTGTATTGAGAAGTGTAATCAGGATACCACTGGCTGGCCATCTCCGGATCCCACTAGAAAGATGATGCACGATAAGGGTCCAGCGCAGGTTCCGGTTCAGGTTCAGGTTCTAGTGTGGATGCTTGGCCTCGATGAGCGTACACCACCTCCGGTGTAACAAGAAAATTATCTGCAGTCAAATCAAACAACAAAGGTGCAGGCAGAATAATAGTCTCACTGTGTTTCTTATTAAATCTCAAGTTATACAGGAGCGTCTTATCTTCATTCTGAACAATAAAGTTGTGTGCTACCATGCTCCTGTAATCTAAAATGTAAGAGGGCAAGATTGTCTCCTCTTTCTCATAGTGCCTAATAGGTATCCTAAAATGTCTAGCAAGACGTGAAGCATAGATACCTCCAAATATGAGGCCTTTTGTACGATTCAGGCTTAGCCGTTTAGCAACAACGACACCCATACTAAAACTATTGTCTCCAAACAAGGCATGCTGAAGAATGATAATATCAGGAACATTAAAGTTTCCACTATTTCCACGACCAATCAAGCATCTACTAGCAAATATAACAAAGTAACGTAAAACAGGAAAGTGTATGCTAGAGATTTTTCCCTCGGAACCTTTCTTTGGCTCCTCTACATCTATAATGTTAACAAAGCCATCCACATCTTCACGATGGGGTTCCTCTAACTCTCCCTCAAAAGGTATCCTACATACCGCGCAAAAATCATGTAAAGCCATTTCTTTGAATTCATCATATAAATGAAATGATACTGAAGGCGGTGACTTCTTAGGATAGTAATAAAAAATTTGCATGAAGGTATTGGTAAGTAAGAGATACTGATCTATCCGGTCGAGGAGGAAATCGTTGAGGTCCGCACTCTCGATCAAAGAATAAAAATCTTCATGAATTCCAGCTTCTTTCAAGAGATTATCACATGGCCACTCACACGACCATACTTCCGCTAAGCGAGGAAGATTATACTTGGCTTTTTCCTTCTCTTTAGCTTGTTTTTCCTGAGAGCCTTGGCTAGAAGAGCCCCTCAAAAGTCTCCTTAACATTTTCTGAAAATTTATGAAATTTTAGTAAATTCAAAATAAAAGTGAATAAAACTTAACAAGAATGGTAGCAACTACTCCTACAAGTGCCTAGAGCCTATATCATGCATTAGAATTAATTGGAACCCCATAAGTTTAACATGCAAGCTCAAAAACAGGGTCACCAAGACAACAAGGATTTGCAATGAATAAAGCACTAGAACAAAAACTAATTGGACCAATGTAGGAGTCACATACCAAGCAACAATCTCCCAAAGCAGTTTTGTGAATGGAGCTTTGAGCAAGGAGATCGAAAATCGCAGCAAAACGAGCTAGAACTCGTGCTTGAGCTGGATGGGGATTTTTTTTGGGTAGAAGACGAAGTGTGTGGATGCTGGCATAAGTGGAGGGGTGAAGACCCACAAGTGTAGGGGATCTATTGTAGTCCTTTAGATAAGTAAGAGTGTCGAACCCAACGAGGAGCAGAAGGAAATGATAAGCGGTTTCCAGTAAGGTTTTCTGCAAGCACTGAAATTGTAGGTGATAGATAGTTTTGTGATAAGATAAATAGTAACGAGTAACAAGTAAACAAAGTAAATAAAGTGCAGCAAGGTGGCCCAATCCTTTATGTAGCAAAGGATAAGCCTGGACAATTTCTAATAATGATAAAGGTGCTCCCGAGGATACATGGGAATTATCGTCAAGCTAGTTATCATCACGCTCATATGATTCGCATTCGGTACTTTGATAATTTGATATGTGGGTGGACCAGTGCTTGGGTATTGCCCTTACTTGGACAAGCATCCCACTTATGATTAACCCCTATTGCAAGCATCCGCAACTACAACAAAAGTATTAAGGTAAACCTAACCATAGCATGAAACATGTGGATCCAAATCAGCCCCTAATGAAGCAACGCATAAAGTAGGGTTTAAGCTTCTGTCACTCTAGCAACCCAACATCTACTTATTACTTCCCTATGCCCTCCTCTAGGCCCAATAATGGTGAAGTGTTATGTAGTTGACGTTCACATGACACCACTAGTGGAGAAGACAACATACATCTCATCAAAATATTGAACAAATACCAAATTCACATGACTACTAATAGTAAGACTTCACCCATGTCCTCAGGAACAAACATAACTACTCACAAAGCATATTCATGTTCATAATCAGAGGTGTAATAATATGTATTAAGGATCTGAACATATGATCTTCCACCAAGTAAACCAATAAGTATCAACTACAAGGAGTAATCAACACTACTAGCAACCCACAGGTACCAATTTGTGGTTTTGGATACAAGATTGGATACAAGAGATGAACTAGGGTTTGAGAGGAGATGGTGTTGGTGAAGATGTTGATGGAGATTGACCCCCTCCCGATGAGAGGATCGTTGGTGATGATTTCCCCCTCCCGGAGGGAAGTGTCCCCGGCAGAACAGCGCTGCCAGAGCCCTAGATTGGTTCCGCCAAGGTTCTGCCTCGTGGCGGCGGAGTTTCGTCCCGTAAGCTTGCCCACGATTTTTTTCAGGGTAAAAGCTCTAATATAGCAGAAGATGGACACTGGAGGGCCACCAGGGGGCCCAGGAGATAGGAGGGCGCGCCCTATAGGGGGGCGCCCTCCTCTCTCCTGGACAGGGTGTGGGCCCCCTGGTGTATTTCTTTTGCTCGGAAATTCTTATTAAATCCAAAAAGATGTTTCGTGGAGTTTCAGGACTTTTGGGTTGTGCAGAATAGGTTTCCAACGTTTGCTCCTTTTCCAGCCAGAATTCCAGCTGCCGGCATTCCCCCTCTTCATGGTAAACCTTGTAAAATAAGAGAGAATAGCCATAAGTATTGAGATATAATGTGTAATAACATCCCATAATGCAATAAATATTGATATAAAAGCATGATGCAAAATGGACGTATCAACTCCCCCAAGCTTAGACCTCGCTTGTCCTCAAGCGGAAGCCGATATCAAAAAATATGTCCACATGTTTAGAGATAGAGGTGTCAATAAAAATAAAATACGGACATGAGGGCATCATGATCATTCTTATAACAGCAACATATACAGATTCCATTATATAATTTCTTATGTTGAAGTAACAATCAATTCACAATATCAAGTATGGTTCACAAACTTCATTAAGAACTAACAAACTATAATCTCAGTCATTGAAGCAATCGCAATTTATCATAACATCAGAAAGAGTCAACAATAGAGCTTTTTAGCAAGTCCACATACTCAACTATCATATAGTATTCTACAATTGCTAACACTCACGCAATACTTGTGGTTATGGAGTTTCAAACGGACACTGAGAAAGATAGGGGCTTATTGTGTTGCCTCCCGACGTATTCACCTTTAGGTGATGTCAACAATAATGGCCCATGCTAACGAACATCCAATTGGATATATATATATATGTATGTATGTATATATATATATATATATATATATATATATCACAACCTTCCAAACACGAGGATCTTGCCAAAGGATAAAATGAAAAAGGGAAAGGTGAAGATCACCTTGACTCAAGCACAAAATAAAAGCATAAAGTAAGAACATGAAGTAAAAGATAGGCCCTTCGCAGAGGGAAGCAGAGGTTGTCATGCGCTTTTAGGGTTGGATACACAAAATCTTAGTACGAAAGAACGTCACTTTATATGTCACTTGTGTATGGACCTTTATTATGCAGTCTGTCGCTTTTATTGCTTCCATAACAAGATCGTATAAAGCTTATTTTCTCCGCACTAATAAGTCATGCATATTTAGGGAGCAATTTTTATTGCTTGCACCGATGACAACTTACTTGAAGGATCTTACTCAATCCATAGGTAGATATGGTGGACTCTCATGGCAAAACTGGGTTTAAGGGTATTTGGAAGCACAAGTAGTATCTCTACTTGGTGCTAGGAATTTGGCTAGCATGAGGGGGAAAGGCAAGCTCAACATGTTTGGAAGGTCAATGACAACATACTTTAACTGAGATGTGAGAAAACATAAACCATTACGTTGTCTTCCTTGTCCATCGTCAACTCTTTTAGCATGTCATACTTAATGAGTGCTCACAATCATAAAAGATGTCCAAGATAGTGTATTTATATGTGAACCTCTCTTCGCTTATTACTTCCTATTAATTGCAACGATGACCAAAACTACGTTTATCAACTCTCAATAACCTTCATGCCTCATACTTTCTATGTGTGAAGTTATTACTATCCATAAGATCAATATGAACTCTTTTATTCTTTTTATTCTCTCTATTTTTCTCAACGTCATAGCAACAAAGCAAAGCCCTTGACTCAACACTAATCTTTATTATAGATAGCTCACGGACTCGATTACAAAAAGAGATCACTAAGCAAAACTCAAAACTACTTGATATCAAAACTTCAATCTACTAGATCAAGATACTACTAAAAGGATCGAGCTAAATAAAACAGTAAAGGTAGGAGTGTGATGGTGATACGATACCGGGGCACCTCCCCCAAGCTTGGCAGTTGCCAAGGGGAGTGCCCATACCCATGTGATTATGTCTCCTTCTTCATGGTTGGTGTTATGATTTTCTTGGCGATGATGCCCTTTAGGATACGGTTCTCCTCCTCGAGCTTATTGACTTGTTGTTTGAGGTCCATAATTTCTTTACGGAGCTTGCCCGTAACGGCCAAAGCTCCTTTTACCCAAGGATGCTACATAGCTTCTGGAGAACAAGTGAAACTCTTTTTCATATTTTTATAAGAAAGAAATCTAGAGTTGGAGGGAGTGACCGAAATAGGGACAGCCAAGCTAGGTAGTTCCCCCATAGTGAATTCTGCTCGGAGACGAGAGGTACCTTCTTGATCCTCCTCCATGGTATCTATCCTTTTCAAATCAGCCTCCATACCATCCTCCGTTGATGATCCAAAGTGATAGGCATCGCTATTTGCTCCGGGACCTGACGTTGGGTGGGACACCCGACTCTCCCCAATTGACTCCTGAGAAGACATCTTACTTTATTCTGCAATAGGAACAGCTCGAAACAAAAACAGAGGATATTTGCGTGATACGGTGGTCAAAACCTTCGGGAGTATATATAATGAATTTTTACCGACCAAAATACGTAATGTGCAAGAAAACGGAGTCCGGGAGGCACACGAGGTGCCCACGAGACAGGGGGGCGCCCTCCACTCTCGTGGGGGCCTCATGTCCCTTTCGGACTACTTCTTTCTTCCTAAAATTCTCAAATAATCCAAAACTGATAAAAATTGCCATTGGAGTTGTTTTGGGGCCGGTTTACTTACCGTACCACATACCTATTCCTTTTCAGAGTCTGGAATGTTCTAGAAAGTGTCCCTTATGTATTCCTCCGGGGTTACGGTTTCAATAATATTAGTTTCAACATTAATAGGATTACCTGAAATATAATGTTTAATTCTTTGACCGTTTACCACCCTCGGACTTGTGCCTTCGAAGTTGTTGATCTTTATCGCACCAGAACGATAGACTTCCTCGATAACGTAGGGGCCTTCCCATTTACAGAGAAGCTTTCCTGCAAAAAACCTTAAACGGGAGTTGAATAATAACACAAAATCACCTACGTTAAATTTACGCTTTTGTATCCTTTTGTCATGCCAGCGCTTGACTTTTTCTTTGAATAGCTTGACATTCTCATAAGCTTGGGTTCTCCATTCATCAAGTGAGCTAATATCAAACAACCTCTTCTCACCGGCAAGTTTGAAGTCATAATTGAGCTCTTTAATAGCCCAATATGCTTTATGTTCAAGTTCAAGAGGTAAATGACATGCTTTTCCATAAACCATCTTATACGGAGACATACCCATAGGATTTTTGTATGCAGTTCTATAGGCCCATAATGCATCATCAAGTTTTTTGGACCAATTCTTTCTAGATCTATTAACAGTCTTTTGCAAAATTAATTTGAGCTCTCTATTGCTCAACTCTACTTGACCACTAGACTGCGGATGATAAGGAGATGCAATTCTATGATTGACATCATACTTAGCAAGCATCTTACGGAAAGCACCATGAATAAAATGTGAACCACCATCAGTCATAAGATATCTAGGGACTCCAAACCTTAGAAAAATAACGTCTTTAAGCATTTTAATAGAAGTGTTATGATCAGCACTACTAGTTGGAATAGCTTCTACCCACTTAGTAACATAATCAACAGCGACTAAAATATGTGTATAACCATTAGAGGCAGGAAAAGGTCCCATATAATCAAAGCCCCAAACATCAAACGGTTCAATAACAAGAGAATAATTCATAGGCATTTCTTGACGTCTACTAATATTACCAATTCTTTGACATTCATCACAAGATAAGACAAACTTACGAGCATGTTTGAAGAGAGTACGCCAATAAAAACCGGATTGTAGTACCTTATGTGCAGTTCTATCTCCAGTGTGGTGTCCTCCATATGATTCAGAGTGACACTTGCATAGGATATGTTCCTGTTCATGCTCAGGTACACAACGTCTAATAACACCATCTACTCCTTCTTTATAAGGGTGTGGGTCATCCCAAAAGTAATGTCTTAAATCATAAAAGAACTATTTCTTTTGCTGGTATGTGAAACTAGGTGGTATAAATTTAGCAACAATATAATTAGCATAATCAGCATACCATGGAGCAGTGCAAGAAGCATTAATGACCGCTAATTGTTCATTAGGAAAGCTATCATCAATAGGCAGTGGGTCATCAAGAACATTCTCTAACATACACAAGTTATCTACAACTGGGTTCTCAGCTCCCTTTCTATCAATAATATGCAAATCAAACTCTTGGAGCAGGAGAACCCATCTAATGAGTCTAGGCTTAGCATCTTTCTTTTCCATAAGATATTTAATAGCAGCATGATCAGTGTGAATAGTAACTTTGGAATCAACAATATAAGGTCTAAACTTATCACATGCAAACACAACTGCTAAGAATTCTTTTTCAGTGGTAGCATAATTTCTTTGGGCTGTATCAAGAGTCTTACTAGCATACTGGATGACATTCAATTTCTTATTGACTCTTTGCCCTAGAACAGCCCCTACATCATAATCACTAGCGTCACACATAATTTCAAAAGGTAGATTCCAATCAGGTGGCTGAACAACAGGTGCAGTGATCAAAGCTTTCTTAAGTATTTCAAATGCTTCTACACAATCATCATCAAAGACAAAAGGAATATCTTTTTGCAATAAATCAGTCAGAGGCCTAGAGATCTTAGAAAAGTCCTTAATGAACCTCCTATAAAAACCGGCATCACCAAGGAAACTTATTATACCTTTTATGTCCTTTGGACATGGCATATTTTCAATAGCATCAACTTTAGCTTTATCAACTTCAACACCTCTCTCGGAAATCTTATGCCCCAAGACAATGCCTTCATTAACCATAAAGTGACACTTTTCCCAATTCAAAACGAGACTAGTGTCTTCGCACCTCTGCAAAACTCGATCAAGGTTGCTCAAACAATTATCAAAGGAGGATCCATAAACAGAGAAGTCATCCATGAATACCTCGCAAATCTTTTCACAAAAATCAGAGAATATAGCCATCATGCATCTTTAAAACGTAGCAGGTGCATTACATAAACCAAAAGGCATACGTCTATAAGCGAAAGTACCAAAAGGGCAAGTAAAAGTAGTTTTTGCTTGATCTCCCACTGAGACAGGTATTTGAGAGAAACCAGAATAACCATCTAGAAAGCAGAAATGTGTGTGTTTGGACAGTCTTTCTAGCATTTGATAAATAAAAGGTAAAGGGTAATGATCTTTCTTAGTAGCTTTATTTAGTTTACGAAAATCAATTACCATCCTATAACCTGTAATAATTCTTTGCGGGATCAATTCATCTTTATGATTAGGAACAACAGTAATACCTCCCTTTTTAGGGACACAATGGACAGGGCTTACCCAATCACTATCAGCAACGGGATAAATTATACCTGCCTCAAGGAGCTTTAGTATCTCATTTCTTACCACTTCTTTCATTTTAGGATTTAGTCATTGTTGAGGATCTCTAACTGGTTTGGCATCATCCTCCAATTTAAGTTTGTGTTGGAATAACGTGGGACTAACGCCCTAAAGATCATCCAGAGTATATCCAATAGCAGCTCGATGCTTCTTCAAGTTTTCAATAATCTTTCTTCGTCTTGCTCTGAAAGGTTGGCACTAATAATAACAGGATATATTTTCTTTTCATCGAGATAAGCATACTTAAGATTATCAGGTAGAGGTTTGAGTTCAAACACGGGATCACCCTTGGGTGGAGGGGGGTCCCCAAGAATTTCAACGGGAAGGTTGTGTTTTAAAATAATAATGAATAATTCATCTGTTTCCCTTCTTTCTTTCATAAACATATCATTTTCATGGTCTAGCAAATATTGTTCTAACGGATCAGTAGGAGGAACAGCAATGGAAGCAAGACCAATAATCTCATCCTTACTATGTGGTTCCCTATCACGAGGTTGTCTACTAAACTTAGCAAAATTAAACTCATGAGACATACCATCTATGACAATAGTGACAATATTCTTTTCACAATTAATCTTAGCACTAGCTGTATTCAAGAAGGGTCTACCAAAAATAATTGGACAAAAGGCATCTTGTGGGGAAGCAAGAACAAGAAAATCAGCAGGGTATTTGACCTTCCCACACAAAACTTCAACATCTCTAACAATCCCAACAGGTTTAATGGTATCCCTATTAGCAAGATTAATAGTAACATCAATGTCTTCTAATTCAATGGGTGCAATGTCATGCATAATTTCTTTATATAAATCATAAGGTATAGCGCTAGCATTAGCACCCATATCACATAAGCCATGATAACAATGATCTCCTATTTTAACAGAAATAACAGGCATGCCTACGACATGTCTATGTGTCTTAGTATCTGGCCTAGCAATATTAGCAGTCTCACCACAAAAATAAATAACATGCCCATCTAAATCATCATTCAAGAGATCTTTAACTATAGCAATACTAGGTTCAACATTAATTTGCTTAGGAGGTGTATAAGTCCTAGTATTACTCTTACGAACAACAGTCGAAGTTTTAGCATGATCCTTTATCCTAACAGGAAAAGGTGGTTTCTCAACATAAGTAGTAGGAACAATAGGATCACTATAAGTGATAGTCTTTTCTTCAGCTGTAATAGGTGCAACTACTTTAACTTCAACAGGAGGATTATATTTAAACCACTTCTCTTTAGGGAGATCAACGTGAGTAGCAAAATATTCACAGAAAGAAGCTACTATCTCATAGTCAAGTCCATACTTAGCGCTAAATCCACGAAAAACATCGGTATCCATAAAAGATTTAACACAATCGAACTTAGTTGTCATACCTGACTCCTTACCATCGTCGGAACCCCAATCTTCATAGTTGTGTTTAATTCTTTCCAATAAGTCCCATTTGAAATCAATAGTCTTCAGCATATAAGAACCAGCACAGGAAGTATCGAGCAGGTTGCGATTATCAAGAGAAAGCCGAGCATAAAATTTTTGAATAATCATTTCCCGAGAGAGCTCATGATTGGGGCATGAATATAACATTGACTTAAGCCTCCCCCAAGCTTGAGCGATGCTTTCTCCTTCGTGAGGCTAGAAATTATATATGTAATTACGATCACGATGAACAAGATGCATAGGATAGAACTTCTGGTGAAATTCCAACTTCAATCGCTTATAATTCCAAGATCCCGTATCATCACATAGCCTAAACCATGTCAATGCATATCCCTTCAAAGATAAAGGGAAGACCTTCCTTTTGACAACATCATCGGGGATACCTGCAAGCTTAAATAATCCACAAACTTCATCCACAAAGATAAGGTGTAAATCGGGATGCAACATTCCATCTCCTGCAAATGGATTAGCTAGCAGTTTCTCTATCATACCTGAAGGAATCTCAAATTAAACATTTTCATAAAGTTCAGTAGGTTGAGGAGCAACTCTTTGCTCTACTGGTTGGGGCGAAGATGCCCCAAACAAGCCCCTCAAAGGATTAGTTTCCATAGTAACAAGTAACAAAAATTTCAGCACACTATATGAATGTTTCTTTACCAAGTTCCACTCACCAAAAGCGCTACACTCCCCGGCAACGGCGCCAGAAAAGAGTCTTGATCATCCACAAGTGTAGGGGATCTATCATAGTCCTTTCGATAAGTAAGAGTGTCGAACCCAACAAGGAGCAGAAGGAAATGATAAGCGGTTTTCAGTAAGGTTTTCTGCAAGCACTGAAATTGTATGTGATAGATAGTTTTGTGATAAGATAAATAGTAATGATAACACAAAGTAAATAAAGTGCAGAAAGGTGGCCCAATCCTTTATATAGCAAAGGATAAGCCTGGACAATTTCTAATAATGATAAAGGACCTCCCGAGGACACATGGGAATTATCGTCAAGCTAGTTTTCATCACGCTCATATGATTCGCGTTCGGTACTTTGATAATTTGATATGTGGGTGGACCAGTGCTTGGGTACTGCCCTTACTTGGACAAGCATCCCACTTATGATTAACCCCTATTGCAAGCATCCGCAACTACAACAAAAGTATTAAGGTAAACCTAACCATAGCATGAAACATGTGGATCCAAATCAGCTCCTAACGAAGCAATGCATAAACTAGGGTTTAAGCTTCTGTCACTCTAGCAACACATCATCTACTTAGTACATACCTATGCCCTCCTCTAGGCCCAATAATGGTGAAGTGTCATGTAGTCGACGTTCACATGACACCACTAGAGGAGAAGACAACATACATCTCATCAAAATATCGAACGAATACCAAATTCACATGACTACTAATAGCAAGACTTCACCCATGTCCTCAGGAACAAACGTAACTACTCACAAAGCATATTCATGTTCATAATCAGAGGTGTAATAATATGTATTAAGGATCTGAACATATGATCTTCCACCAAGTAAACCAATAAGTATCAACTACAATGAGTAATCAACACTACTAGCAACCCACAGGTACCAATTTGTGGTTTTGGATACAAGATTGGATACAAGAGATGAACTAGGGTTTGAGAGGAGATGGTGCTGGTGAACATGTTGATGGAGATTGACCCCCTCCCGATGAGAGGATCATTGGTGATGACGTTGGTGATGATTTCCCCCTCCCAGAGGGAAGTGTCCCCGACAGAACAGCTTTGCTAGAGCCCTAGATTGGTTCCGCCAAGGTTTTGCCTCGTGGCGGCGGAGTTTCGTCCCATAAGCTTGCCCACGATTTTTTCCAGGGTAAATGCTCAAATATAGCAGAAGATGGACACCGGAGGGCCATAAGGGGGCCCAGGAGATAGGGGGCGCGCCCTATAGGGGGGCGCCCTCCTCTCTCCTGGATAGGGTGTGGGCCCCTGGTCTATTTCTTTCACTCGGAAATTCTTATTAAATCCAAAAAGATGTTTCATGGAGTTTCAGGACTTTTGGGGTTGTGCAGAATAGGTTTCCAACGTTTGCTCCTTTTCCAGCCAGAATTCCAGTTGTCAGCATTCCCCCTCTTCATGGTAAACCTTGTAAAATAAGAGAGAATAGACATAAGTATTGAGATATAATGGGTAATAACAGCACATAATGCAATAAATATTGATATAAAATCATGATGCAAAATGGACGTATCAAGGGGGGCTACCAGGGGCCCACGAGACAGGGGGGCGCACCTACGTGGGGTGGGCGCGCCCTCCACTCTCGTGGCCTAGTGCTTGCCCCTCCTGTAGTGATTTCAGTGCCTAAAATCCTCAAATATTCCATAAAAAATCATACTAAATTTGCAGGGCATTTGAAGCACTTTTATTTTTGGGATATTTTTTATTGCACGGATAATTCAGGAAACAGACGGATAATACTATTTTTGCTTTATTTATTGTAAATGGCAGAAAGTAAAAAGAAAGTACAGAAGGTTGTGCCTACTAGTTTCATCCATCTCATGATCATCAAATCAAGTCTTGTTAACAAACTCATTCCGAATAACACGGAACCGGAGAAATTTTGAATAACACTAAGTTACCTCAACGGGGATATGAAAATCCCCAACAATAAGAATATCATACTTTTTCTTGACGGTAGGGAGAGGAAATCCGAAACCTCCAATAATAATTGATGGAATTTTCTCAATAGTATTTATGCTGTGAACTTGAGGTTGTTTCCTCGAAAAATGTACCGTATGCTCATTTCCATTAGCATGAAAGGTGACATTGCCTTTGTTGCAATCAATAACAGCTCCTGTAGTATTTAAAAAGGGTCTACCAAGAATAATAGACATACTATCATCCTCGGGAATATCAAGAATAACGAAGTCTATTAAGATAGTAACATTCGCAACAACAACAAGCACGTCCTCACAAATGCCGACAGGTATGGCAGTTGATTTATCAGCCATTTGCAAGGATATCTCAGTGGGTGTCAACTTACTCAATTCAAGTCTACAGTATAGGGAAAGAGGCATAACACTAACACCGGCTCCTAAATCACATAAAGCAGTTTTAACATAATTTCTTTTAATAGAGCAAGGTATAGTGGGTACTCCGGGATCACCAAGTTTCTTAGGTATTCCACCTTTAAAGGTATAGTTGGCAAGCATGGTGGAAATCTCAGCTTCAGGTATTTTCCTCTTATTAGTGATGATATCTTTCATATATTTAGCATAAGGATTTAATTTAAGCATATCAGTTAAGCGCATGTGTAAGAAAATAGGTCTAATCATTTCAGCAAAACGCTCAAAGTCCTCATGATCCTTTGTCTTGGATGGTTTGGGAGGAAAGGGCATGGGTTTTTGAACCCATGGTTCTCTTTCTCTGCCATGCTTCCTAGCAACAAAATCTCTCTTGTCATAACGTTGGTTTCTTTATTGTGGGTTATCAAGACCAATCGCAGGTTCAATTTCTATATCATTGTTATTACTAGGTTGAGCATCTACATGAACATCATCATTAGCATTATTATCAGGTTCATGTTCATCTTCGGATTATGTTTCAGCATCAGAGATGGAAGTATTATTAGGATTCTCAGGTGTTTCTACATTAGGTTCACTAGAAGTTTGCAAAGTCCTATCATTTTTCTTTTTCTTCTTCTTAGAAGAACTAGGAGCATCTAGATCATTATTCTGAGAATCTTGTTCAATTCTCTTAGGGTGGCCTTCACGATACAAAGGTTCCTGAGCCATTCTACCAGTTCTAGTAGCCACTCTAACAGCAAAGACATTCTTATTATTTAATTCATCAAGCAAATCATTTTGAGCTTTAAGTATTTCCTCAGCTTGAGTAGCAACCATGGACGCATATTTGCTAATGAGTTTAAGTTCACCTTTAACTCTAGCCATATTATCACTCACGCGTCCTATCTCGAAAGCATTATTCTTTAACTCTCTACCGACATAAGCATTAAAACTTTCTTGCCTAGCCATAAAGTCATCAAATTCATCTAAGCAAGGGTTATGAAATTTAGTAGAGGGGATTTCAACTTTATCATATCTATAGAGAGAATTTACCTTCACTACCTGTGTCGGGTTATCGAGACAATGTGGTTCTTCAACAGGCGGTATATTAAGACCATGTATTTCTTCAATAGGTGGTAAATTCTTAACATCTTCAGCTTTAATACCTTTCTCTTTCATTGATTTCTTTGCCTCTTGCATATCTTTAGGACTGAGAAATAGAACACCTCTCTTCTTCGGAGTGGGTTTAGGAATAGGCTCAGGAGTTGGCTCAATTGATTCAGGAATTGGCTCCGGGAGAGTCCAATTATTTTCGTTAGTCAACTTATTATTTAATAGTAACTCAGCTTCGTCGACTGTTCTTTCCCTGAAAACACAACCAGCACAACTATCCAAGTAGTCCTTGGAAGCATCGGTTAGTCCATTATAAAAGATATCAAGTATTTCATTTTTCTTAAGTGGATGATCAGGCAAAGCATTAAGTAATCGGAGAAGCCTCCCACAAGCTTGTGGGAGACTCACTTCTTTGATTTGCACAAAATTATATATTTCCCGCAAGGCAGCTTGTTTCTTATGAGCAGGGAAATATTTAGCAGAGAAGTAGTAAATCATATCCTGGGGACTACGCACACAACCAGGAGCAAGAGAATTATACCAAGTTTAGCATCACCCTTTAATGAGAACGGAAATATCTTAAGGATATATAAATAGCGAGACTTCTCATCATGAGTAAACAGGGTAGCTATATCATTCAACTTGGTAAGATGTGCCACAACAGTTTCAGATTCAGTGCCATAAAAAGGATCGGATTCAACTAAAGTAATAATCTCAGGATCAACAGAGAATTCATAATCCTTATCAGTAACAAAGATAGGTGAAGTGGCAAAAGCGGGGTCATGTTTCATTCTAGCATTTAGAGTCTTTTGTTTCAGCTTAGCTAACAATTTCTTAAGATCTCATCCCAATAAGTCCATCATATATCGTCATTATTGCCTTTCACTCACACGGCCGAACGATGTGTATAATAACAAGAGTGTACGTGCATTGGACTAAGCTGGAATCTGCAAGCATTAAACTCAAGAGAGAAGACAAGTAATATGGGCTCTAAATTAAATAAACAATCATGCATATAAGAGCCACTAAGCATTTTCAATATGGTCTTCTCGACCCCCAAAGGAAAGAAAAGAAAATAAAACTATTTACACGGGAAAGCTCCCAACAAGTAAAAAGAAGAACTAGAAATCTTTTGGGGTTTTCATTTTAATTCCTACTACAGGCAAGAAATTAAACTAACTAATTTTTTTGGTTTTTCTCAAGGTTTATCAAATACACAAGAAGAAAACTAGAAAAAGAAATTTAAACTAGCATGGATAATACAATGAAAGAGTATGAGCACCGACGACTAGTGTGTGAACATGAATGTAAAGTCGGTGAGAACACTACTAGGGAAAAGCCTATACACAGAAAGTTACTAGTAGCGAGGGTTAAAAACCCTCGCTACTGCTACTTACCAGTAGCGCAGGTTTTTAAACCTCGCTACTACTAAGTTGATAGCAGTAGCACGGGTTTTTAACCCTCGCTACTACTAAGCGGTCTCTACCGTGCCCCCCGGGACATGCCATAGTAGTAGTGCAGGTTTGTAAAACCTTGCTACTAATAAGTTTGATAGCAGTAGCGTTGGTTTTTAGCCCTCGCTACTACTAAGTGGTGCCATAGTAGTAGCGAGGGGGTAAACCGCGCTACTAC
>NC_041383.1:157119443-157128685 GCF_002162155.2 Triticum dicoccoides | reverse complement strand
TGGATCGCCTTTTCAGTTTAAAAAAATAAAAGAAAATGATGAAAATGTCAAAAAAATAAAAGAAAATAAGTTTCCCATGTGATATGTGGTCTAGTTGTTGGGAAAATTTGCAAATATGAATTTCGACTTTATTTGCAAAATCTCTCGAGAATTTGTAAAAATGGGCATAACTTTTGCATACTAACTCGGATGAAAAAGTTTTTTATATGAAAAATCATCTACTCAAAAAGTTACATCCAAATTTAACTAGGGGAACCCCGTTAAGCATTTTCAAAATCCTCAAAAACCAAACAGAAAAAAAAGTTACGGGGCTTTTAAGATCTAGAGTGGAAAAAATCGAAAAAAATTCAAACTATGTGGTCAAACTGTGGTCAAATAATGGTCAAACTAATTATTCTAGAATATTAGTGTTACTAAATAATTATTTTAGTTTTTTTGAATTTTGGTCAAATCTGGTCAAACTATGGCCAAACTATGGTCAAACTGTGGTCAAACTAATTATTCAAGAAATATTAGTGTTACTAATTTTTTAGAACAATAGTTTCAAACTCAAATAGTGAAATGTGTGACTTCATGCTCAAGCTAAATTCCTGAGGTTAATAGGATTGACATCTTACTATTGTCAGGAAAACAACAAGTGCAGACTTGGAAACGAGGGAGAATAGAACCCGGAAGTTAAGCGTGCTCAGGCTGGAGTAGTGAGAGGATGGGTGACCGTTCGGGAAGTTAGATGATTTGGAATGATGAGGGGTGATTAGAAATTAAATTGAGCAGCGATGAGGGGTGATTAGAGATTTGAGGTTAAAATAATTCAGAAATTTGAAAATTAGGGAAAAAATTGAAATATTTTTTTGAAAAAATTCAAAAAAAACCCGCGCTGGTAGTAGTAGCGCGGATTTTTACCCACGCTACTACTAAAGGACGTAGTAGTAGCGCGGGTGGCACCCGCGCTACTGCTATACGTTAGCTCTAGCGCCTTATTAGTAGCGCAGGCCCCCGCGCTACTAATAGGCCCAAAACCCGCACTGCTGCTAGGCTTTTCCCTAGTAGTGGAAATACGTACTCCCCCAAGCTTAGGCTTTTGGTCTAAGTTGGTTTAATACCAAGGATCGCCGCTACTCTCCCCGGTGTACTGGGAGGTGTAATCAGGATACCACTGGCTGGTCATCTCCGGATCCCACTGGACAGATGATGCACGATAAGGGTCCAGTTCAGGTTCCGGCTCA
This sequence comes from Triticum dicoccoides, assembly GCF_002162155.2. Taxonomy (NCBI): domain Eukaryota; kingdom Viridiplantae; phylum Streptophyta; class Magnoliopsida; order Poales; family Poaceae; genus Triticum; species Triticum dicoccoides. The sequence continues at coordinate 157,127,459 of NC_041383.1, read as the reverse complement.
GGTTCAGGTTCTGGAGTAAAAGCTTGGGCTCGATGATAGTTCACCGCTTCCGATGAGGGGTGATTAGAGATTTGAGGTTAAAATAATTCAGAAATTTGAAAATTAGGGAAAAAAATTGAAATATTTTTTTGAAAAAATTCAAAAAAAACCCGCGCTGGTAGTAGTAGCGCGGATTTTTACCCACGCTACTACTAAAGGACGTAGTAGTAGCGCGGGTGGCACCCGCGCTACTGCTATACGTTAGCTCTAGCGCCTTATTAGTAGCGCAGGCCCCCGCGCTACTAATAGGCCCAAAACCCGCACTGCTGCTAGGCTTTTCCCTAGTAGTGGAAATACGTACTCCCCCAAGCTTAGGCTTTTGGTCTAAGTTGGTTTAATACCAAGGACCGCCGCTACTCTCCCCGGTGTACTGGGAGGTGTAATCAGGATACCACTGGCTGGTCATCTCCGGATCCCACTGGACAGATGATGCACGATAAGGGTCCAGTTCAGGTTCCGGCTCAGGTTCAGGTTCTGGAGTAAAAGCTTGGGCTCGATGATAGTTCACCGCTTCCGATGAGGGGTGATTAGAGATTTGAGGTTAAAATAATTCAGAAATTTGAAAATTAGGGAAAAAAATTGAAATATTTTTTTGAAAAAATTCAAAAAAAACCCGCACTGGTAGTAGTAGCGCGGATTTTTACCCACGCTACTACTAAAGGACGTAGTAGTAGCGCGGGTGGCACCCGCGCTACTGCTATACGTTAGCTCTAGCGCCTTATTAGTAGCGCAGGCCCCCGCGCTACTAATAGGCCCAAAACCCGCACTGCTGCTAGGCTTTTCCCTAGTAGTGGAAATACGTACTCCCCCAAGCTTAGGCTTTTGGTCTAAGTTGGTTTAATACCAAGGACCGCCGCTACTCTCCCCGGTGTACTGGGAGGTGTAATCAGGATACCACTGGCTGGTCATCTCCGGATCCCACTGGACAGATGATGCACGATAAGGGTCCAGTTCAGGTTCCGGCTCAGGTTTAGGTTCTGGAGTAAAAGCTTGGGCTCGATGATAGTTCACCGCTTCCGGTGTGACGAGAAATTTTTATGCAAGCAAATCAAACAACAGAGGCGTAGGCAAGATAATAATCTCAAAGTGTTTCTTATTGAATCTAAGTTTATACAAGAGCATCATATCTTCGTTGTCAACAATAAACTTATGTGCTACCATGCTCTTGTAATCTAAAATGTGAGGAGGCTATTTTATCTCCTCCTCCTCAAGATGCCTAATGGGTATCTGAAAATGTTTAGCAAGACGTGCAACATAGATACCTCCAAATATGGGACCTTTTGTACGATTAAGGGCTAGCCGTTTAGAAATGACGGCACCCATATTAAAACTATTGTCTCCAAGCAAAGCTTGTTGAAGAATGATAATATCAGGAACACTCAAGTTTCCACTATTCCCACGACCAATCAAGCATCTACTAGCAAATATGGCAAAGTAGCGTAAAATAGGAAAGTGTATGCTAGAGACTTTTGCTTCGGAACCCTTCTTTAGCTCCTCTACAACGATGGTATTAACAAAGCCAGCCACATCTTCACGATGGGGTTCCTCTAATTCTCCCTCATAAGGTATCCTACATACCGCGCAAAAATGACGTAAAGACATTTCTTTGAACTCATCATATAAATGAAATGATACTGCAGGCGGTGACTTCTTAGGATAAAAATAAAAGTTTTGCACAAAAGTATTGGTGAGTAAGAGATACTGATCGATTCGGTCGTTGATAAAACCGGTGAGGCCTGCAGTCTCGATTAAAGCATAAAAGTCTTCATGAATTCCAGCCTCTTTCAAGAAATCATCACATGGCCATTCACACGGCCTTACTTCCGCCAAGCGAGGAAGATTATACATGGCTTTTTCCTTCTCTTTGCCTTGTTTTTCCTGGGAGCTTTGGCTAGAAGAGCCCCTCAACAGTATCCTTAACATTCTCTGAAAAATTCTGAAATTTTTAGTGACTTCAAAATAAAAGTGCATAAAACTAAACATGATTGATAGCAACTACTCCTACAAGTGCCTAGAGCCCATATCATGCATTGGAATTGCTTGGGACCTCAAAATTTTAACATGCAAGCTCAAGAACATGGTCACCTAAGCAGCAAAAATTTGCAATGAATAAAGCCTTAGAACAAAAACTAATTGGACCAATGGAGGAGTTACATACCAAGCAACAATCTCCCAAAGCAGTTTTGTGAATGGAGCTTTGTGCAAGGAGATCAAAAATCGCAGCAAAACGAGCTAGAACTCGTGCTTGAGCTGGATGGGGATTTTTATGGGTAGAAGATGAAGTGTGTGGGAGCTAGCATAAGTGGAAGGGAGCCATCAGGGGCCCACGAGACAGGGGGCACACCCTACAGGGGGGGCGCGCCCTCCTCTCTCGTGGCCTGGTGCTTGCCCCTCCTGTAGTGTTTTCAGTGCCTAAAATCCTCAAATAATTCAGAAAAAATCATACTAAATTTGCAGGGCATTTGGAGCACTTTTATTTTTGGACTATTTGTTAATGCACGAATAATTCAGAAAACAAACGATAATACTATTTTTGCTTTATTTATTCTAAATAACATAAAGTAAAAAAAGGTACAGAAGGTTGTGCCTTCTAGTTTCATCCATCTCGTGATCATAAAAATGAACCCGCTAACAAGGTTGATCAAGTCTTGTTAACAAACTCATTCCTAATAACACGAAACCAGAGAAATTTCGAATAACACTAGGTTACCTCAACGGGGATATTAAAATCCCCAACAATAAGAATGTCATATTTTTTCTTGACAGTAGGGAGAGGAAATTCAAAACCTCCAAAAATGATAGTTGGAACTTTTTCAATAGAATTGATGCTATGAACTTAAGATTGTTTCCTCGGAAAGTGTACCGTATGCTCATTGTCATTAACATGAAAGGTGACATTGCCTTGGTTGCAATCAATAACAGCCCCTGCAGTATTAAGAAAAGGTCTACCAAGAATAATAGACATAGTATCGTCCTCGGGAATATCAAGAATAACAAAGTCCGTTAAGATAGTGACATTTGCAACCACAATAGGCACATCCTCACAAATACCGACAGGTATAGCAGTTGATTTATCAGCCATTTGCAAAGATATTTCAGTAGGTGTCAACTTATTCAATTCAAGTCTACGATATAAAGAGAGAGGCATAACACTAACACCGGCTCCAAGATCACACAAAGCAGTTCTGACATAATTTCTTTTAATGGAGCATGGTATTGTTGGCACACCCGGATCTCCAAGTTTCTTTGGTATTCCACCCTTAAAAGTGTAATTAGCGAGCATGGTGGAAGTTTCAGCTTCCGGTATCTTTCTTTTATTTGTAATGATATCCTTCATATACTTAGCATAAGGATTTACTTTAAGCATATCAGTTAAGTGCATACATAAGAAAATAGGTCTAATCATTTCAGCAAAGCGCTCAAAATCCTCATCATCCTTTGACTTGGATGGTTAGGAGGAAAGGGCATGGGTTTCTGAAACCATGGTTCTCTTTCTTTCCCGTGCTTCCTAGCAACAAAATCTCTCTTATCATAACGTTGATTCTTTGATTGTGGGTTATCAAGATCAACAGCAGGTTCAATCTCTACATCATTGTTTTTGCTAGGTTGATCATCAACATGAACATTATCATTAACATTATCACTAGGTTCATGTTCATGACCTGATTGTGTTTCAGCATCAGAGATAGAAATATCATTGGGATTCTCAGGTGTGTCTACAGTAGGTTCACTAGAAGCATGCAACGTTCTATCATTTTTCTTTTTCTTCTTCTTAGAAGAACTAGGTGCCTCTAAATTATTTCTCTGAGAATCTTAGGGTGGCCTTCATCTTAGGGTGGCCTTCAGGATACAAAGGTTCCTGAGTCATTCTACCAGTTCTAGTAGCCACTCCAACGGCAAAGTCATTTTTATTATTCAATTCATCAAACAAATCATTTTGAGCTTTGAGTACTTGCTCAGCTTGAGTAGCAACCATAGAAGCATATTTGCTAACGCGGTGAAGTTCATCTTTAACTCTAGCCAAATTATCAATTACGCGTCCTATCTCGAAAGCATTATTCTTTAACTCTCTACCAACATAAGCATTAAACTTTCTTGTCTAGCCATAAAGTCATCAAATTCATCTAAGCATGGGCTATGAAATTTAGTAGAGGGTATTTCAACCTTATCATATCTATAGAGAGAATTTACCTTTACTACCTGTGTCGGGTTATCAAGACAATGTGGTTCTTCAGGCGGTAAATTAAGACCATGTATTTCTTCAATAGGTGGTAAATTCTTAACATCTTCAGCTTTAATACCTTTTTCTTTCATTGACTTCTTTGCCTCTTGCATATCTTTAGGACTAAGAAATAAAACACCTCTCTTCTTTGGAGTGGGTTTAGGAATAGGCTCGGGAGTTGGCTCAATTGGTTCAGGAATTACTTCAGGAACTGGCTCGGGAAGAGTCTAGTTATTTTCATTAGTCAACATATTATTCAATAATATATCAGCTTCGTCGACTGTTCTTTCCCTGAAAACACAACCAGCACAACTATCCAAGTAGTCCTTGGAAGCATCGGTTAGTCCATTATAAAAGATATCAAGTATTTCATTTTTCTTAAGAGGATGATCACGCAAAGCATCAAGTAACCGGAGAAGCCTCCCCCAAGCTTGTGGGAGACTCTCTTCTTTGATTTGCACAAAATTATATATTCCCCGCAAGGCAGCTTGTTTCTTATGAGCAGGGAAATATTTAACAGAGAAGTAGTATCATATCCTGGGGACTACGCACACAACCAGGAGCAAGAGAATTATACCAAGTCTTAGCATCACTCTTTAATGAGAACGGAAATATCTTAAGGATATATAAATAGCGAGACTTCTCATCATGAGTAAACAGGGTAGCTATATCATTCAACTTGGTAAGATGTGCCACAACAGTTTCAGATTCAAGGCCATAAAAAGGATCAGATTCAACTAAAATAATAATATCAGGATCAACAGAGAATTCATAATCCTTATCAGTAACACAGATAGGTGAAGTAGCAAAAGCAGGATCGGGTTTCATTCTAGCATAAGAGACTGCTACTTCCATTTAGCTAATAATTTCTTAAGATCATCTCTATCATTGCAAGCAAGAATTTCCATAGCAGGTGCTTCATTCATAACATAACCCTTAGGAACAATAGGTAATACATAATCATTGGGGGAACGTTCATCATCACTATCATCAATAATAGGTTCTTCAATATTTTCATTCCCCCTAACTCTAGCAAGTTGTTCATCTAGAAATTCACCTAATGGCAAAGTAGTATCACGCACAGAAGTAGTTTCATCATGCATAGCAGAAGTGGCATCATCAATAACATGCGACATATCAGAATTCATAGCAGTAGCAGGTTTAGGTGTCGCAAGCCTACTAATAACGGAAGGAGAATCTAGTGCAGAGCTAGATGGCAGTTCCTTACCTCCCCTCATAGTTGAGGGAATAATCTTGGTCTTAGCGTCTTTCAAGTTCTTCATAGTGATCAACAGATATAAATCCCAAGTGACTCAGAGAATAGAGCTATGCTCCCCGGCAACGGCGCCAAAAATTAGTCTTGATAACCCACAAGTGTAGGGGATCGCAACAGCTTTCGAGGGTGAAGTACAACCCAAATTTATTGATTCGACACAAGGGGAGCCAAAGAATATTCTTGAGTATAACAGTTGAGTTGTCAATTCAACCACACCTGGATAACTTAGTATCTGCAGCAAAGTGTTTAGTAGCAAAGTAGTATGATAATAATGGTAACGGTAGCAACAGTAAAGATAAATGTTTTGGGGTTTTTATAGTAGTTGTAACAGTAGCAATGGAAAAGTAAATAAGCGAAGAACAATATATGAAAAGCTCGTAGGCAATGGATCAGTGATGGATAATTATGCCGGATGCGATTTCTCATGCAATAGTTATAACATAGGGTGATATAGAACTAGCTCCAATTCACCAATGTAATGTAGGCATGTATTCCGTAAATAGTCATACGTGCTTATGGAAAAGAACTTGTATGACGTCTTTTGTCCTACCCTCCCGTTGCAGCGGGGTCCTAGCGGAAACTAAGGGATATTAAGGCCTCCTTTTAATAGAGAACCAGACCAAAGCATTAACACATAGTGAATACATGAACTCCTCAAACTACGGTCATCACCGAGAAGTATCCCGATTATTGTCACTTCGGGGTTGTCGGATCATAACACATAATAGGTGACTATAGACTTGCAAGATAGGATCAAGAACACACATATATTGATGAAAACATAATAGGTTCAGATCTGAAATCATGGCACTCGGGCCCCAGTGACAAGCATTAAGTATAGCAAAGCCATAGCAACATCAATCTAAGAACATAATGGATACTAGGGATCAAACCCTAACAAAACTAACTTGATTACATGGTAAATCTCATCCAACTCATCACCGTCCAGCAAGCCTACGATGGAATTACTCACGCACAGCGGTGAGTATCATGAAATTGGTGATGGAGGATGGTTGATGATGACGACGGCGACGAATCCCCCTCTCTGGAGCCCCGAACGGACTCCAAATCAGCCCTCCCGAGAGAGATTAGGGCTTGGCGGCGGCTCCGTGTCGTAAAACGCAATGAAACTTTCTCTCTGATTTTTTTCTCCGCGAGACGGAAGATATAGAGTTGGAGTTGAGGTCGGTGGAGGTCCAGAGGGCCCACGAGATAGGAGGTCGCGCCCTGGGGGGGCGCGCCCCCCTGTCTCGTGGACAGGTTGTGGGCCCCTGGCATTAATTCTTTCGCCAAAAATTCTTATTAATTCCAAAAGGTGCCTCCGTCGATTTCCAGGACATTCCGAGAACTTTTCTTTTCTACACATAAAACAACATCATGGTAGTTCAGCTGAAAACAGCGTCAGTCCGGGTTAGTTTCATTCAAAACATGCAAGTTAGAGTCCAAAACAAGGGCAAAAGTGTTTGGAAAAGTAGATACGTTGGAGACGTATCACGCTCCGCCGCTACTCCTCCACCGAACCTACCTCGTCGTCATCTGAGTCCTTTGACTCCAAAGCCCAGAAACGATTGCGCCGAGACCCCAACGCCGCCGCCGGAGAGCCAGAGACCGCGGAGCCGCGCCCCGGGGGGGAGCCCGTCCCGCGCCGCACCAGGGTCCAAGCCGCCGAGGGGGCGCCCGGCGCCCTCGCCGACGAGGGCTTGTGTCCACCCGCGTGGTAGCCCCCGCAGTTTCCCGGCTGCGCACCCAACGGCTCGCTCATTTCGAATAGGGATCTTCTGCCTCTTTTTTACTCAGTAAGAACCTAGCAATCATTATTAGTGCAACATGCATTTTGTAGCAGTTAAAGAGGCGTACGATGGGTATGTAATTCTTCCACTTTTAAATGTTGTGCCTAGTCACCATCTTGATAACGTTGATGTCTATGTACTGCTTTATGTTTGCAAGTGTAGTCACGTAAGATTAATAAGATACTCAATTATCGTTCTTTTCCACAACTTACATCAATCCATTTATTCCCCATGATTCCTAGATGGTTAAAAAATTATCCTGAGATAAGCATGATTGAAAACCTCTTGCACTATTTTTTGCATATCCTTTTATGATTGTTATTCCTAGGGCACGTTGGTGGATTTATATACATGGGTTAAGCAAGTGTTCACAAAAGATTTCTTTTATGACAACAGTTTTTTCGGGGATCTTGAACAACAAACCTCGAGAGCCCGTCCCCCGCGTCGCCCTCCCTGGCGGCGACGGGGGAACCCTAGATCGACCGGCAGCGCACCCTCCCCACCTCGCCGCCACCGGAGGAACGGCCGGCAAAGCCCGCGCCGGCTCCAGGGATGGTGGCGGCGGGGCGATTTGCTGAATCCAGCCCCTCCCTCGTCGCGCCCCCGACCCTCCCAAACGTCGCGCGCGTGCTGCGGCCATGGCTCCTCGGCGCGGCCCAGATCCCGGCGGCGGCTGCGTTCCTCAACCG